>NC_043973.1:57756750-57836085 GCF_902148855.1 Sphaeramia orbicularis | reverse complement strand
ATCCTTCGTGCTCCGTCTTCATCCATTAAAAACTGAATCCAGACTCTGTTTTCAAACTGCTCTAGCTGTAAAACACCTGATCTGTTTACTATTGATCACAGACAGGAAGTCACATATGGGCTTTCATTTGGTGCCATGACCTTTGACCTTCAAAGGTCAAACCAGTGTCAGTGAATGTCTTTAAATGGACAACAGGAGCCTCTGTGTTTTACATTAGTATCATTCAGAGGTTTAGATCTGCAGCCGTAGATGAAACGGACCTAAAACGATGAGGGTCTGACTAAACAAACACGTCCTGGATCTGTTTTTGTTATTGACACCAACCTCGTCCACTCATAAACGTTAAACCTGGAGCGTCTGCTGAGGTCACGCTGTCGTATCCGCGCTTTGACAGACGTACGGTGGTATTTCACATCCTCTGACCGGGTCAAACTCTGACGCTCCGCATCTGCCGTTACCGTGGCAACATCCCTACGCCCTCCTCGTCTGCTCCCGTCATCGCCGGAGGGAGAAAAAAAAAAAAAAGTCGCCGCTTTAGAGTCAGATTTAGAAGTTTTACCGTATCGATCGTGGAGAAAATGACTCCTGTTAGGACGACGTAAATAGAGCAGATGAATAATGTAGGAAACAGCAGGTCCAGTGTCATCTGAAACCTGAAATAACTCCACGCTAACTCTGTTCCCGCTGAGTTTTCCTCGTATATTTAATTCCAGAACATCATCTGGGTCTGAAATGGCAGAACTGTAACATTCACACACGCTGAATAAATACATGTTTGCATCGTTACCGTTAATTCAAAGCACATGTTCGTTACTTTTAGGCCTAGAGATGAATCCTGTTTGCACCCAGGTCCAAAAAACAGTAAACATCTGAACATTGGACTAAGATCATCTAAAGAATCACAGTCAAATTTTATTTATGTAGCATCACATCATAATCACTGACCTACATGTGTATATTTGTTCTTAAATCATTCCCAATAGTCTGCTGTCTTTATTTGATATCTTATATCTCACAGTTTCACTGCTTCCATTTGTGTTTATTAGAGCATTCGTCCAATCAGATTTCACCATCATCTGTTGCCAGGTAGAATAAAATCTGCTTTAAACACATTTGATCACATGTCTTTTATCCTGATGAGGACGCTGTGGACAAAACATGTTGGCACTGGTGTCTGCAGGTAAGAAACAAGTTTTAGTATTATTATTGTTGTTGTTGTTGTTATTGTTGTGAATATGTAAATTACATTTCAATCTAAATTCATGTACATATTTATAAATATTAATTACGACTGTTTAGTTTCTCATTATAACAACAAAATTTTTAATAACAGAACAATATTTTTACACTCATTTTTCTACATTTCTTTAATGACCATATTGATAATATATTGTCATGTTGTACAAATCGCTGTTCTACTTGTGTCTTAATTGAGTGTTCTAATATGTACATTTGGTATGTATGTATGTATGTATGTATGTATGTATGTATGTATGTATAAATAGGGCTGTGTATCGGCAAGAATCTGGTGATGCGATAGAAATCACAATACTAGGATCAGGATACGATATATAATAGTATCATGATATATCATGATACTGTTAAAAAGGCAATTTTTTGTTTCTTTTTTTAATGATTATTTCCTTGAACTGAATTACAGCAGAAATCTGCACAAATACTAAACACATTTTTATTTGATCCCAATAGGATCTAATGTTCTATCACAAAATGTTCCTGTGTTCAAACTGAAATTCTGTTTCACAGACATGACAGTTTCAGATCCTGTTCAAATGTTCATATTGTGTTAGTTCAGAACTAACATCAGAACAGTATTTTAGTTCAATCCCAACAGAAGAACTAACTTCATTTGATAAAAGAGTGTTAAATAACAATAAATAAAATAGACACAAAAAAATGAACCTCCACAATATCTGCATTTGAATAAATACCTAAAAATATCCATACAGTACTTTTAAATATTGATACAGTTTTGTGAAATAAAATATCACGATATATTGCAGAACCGATATTTTCTTACACCCCTATGTATAAATATCAGATTTTCCGTTTTTTTCTTTATATTTCATGTTTCACTCTTGTATGTTTTCCTGCCTGTTACCTCCACCAGGAGGTATTGTGATCACTTTGCTTTGTGTGTGTGTGCGTTTGCGTTTGTTTTTTGTTAGCAAGATAACTCAAAAAGTTATGGACGGATTTTCAGGAAATTTTCAGGAAATGTTGATACTGGCACAAGGAAGAAATGATTAAATTTTGGTGGTGATCGGGGGGCAGGGCAGATTTGTCTTGGCGGAGGTCTGCACTCTCCAAGTGCTTTTCTTGTCTTCTTTACGTTTGGTTTTTTGTATATTGTTGCTGCTTCCACTTTAATGTCCCCACAGTGGGATGAATAAAGTCCTCTCGTGCCGTATCTTTGTGTTTTTCGGTTGTTTTTCATGTGTTTCTGTCCTGGATGAACAGCTGAGTTCTTTCTACACATTTACAGTCTGTATTGTTTTTACCCACTGATACATCTAATACGGTCGTTTTCCTTCAAAACCTGACGTTTCTACTCTGTGATAACACCTTCACACTCCCACTTCATTTCCATACAAAAAACAACAAGATCTGGAATCAATACAGTTATTGATTGACTGATCAGACTGATAAGCCGATCAATAACAGCATCAGTATGAATAAAACATCCAAAATGAAGACGAAATGCTCCTGTGTTCAAACTGAAATTCTGTTTTACAGACATTACAGTTTCAGATCCTGTTCAAATGTTCATATTCTATTTGTTCAGAACTAACATCAGAACAGGATTTGAGTTCAATCCCAACAAAGAAACTAACATTATTGAATAAAACAGTGTTAAATAATAAATAAAATAGAAACAAAAAAACAAAAAAACAAAAATGAACCTCCACAATATCTACATTTGAATAAATACCTAAAAATATCCATAGAGTACTTTTTAATATCGATACAGTATTGTGAAATGAAATATCGTGATATATTGCAGAACAGATATTTTCTTACACCCCTAATTATAAACCACTTAAGAAAAGTTTAAAAATAGAGAAACTCATTTGGAACGGCCACAAAAGTACCTCTGGGTTTTTAAAGGTTAAATGCAAATGTGACTCCAAGACAAAATGTTTTTTTTATTTTTTTTGTGTCTTTTCCATCCGTGCACAGATCTGAGCCTGGTTCATCTTCTGCGCTCTGATTGGCTGGCGGTGGAAACAGCAAAGCCCTTTTAACGTTGAAAGCTTTTTCCCGGTCACGCCGCTGGGCTGACAGATTGAAAACGCCTGTGAAATCCACACTTGGCCGTTCTGTTCTCTCTCTCTCTCTCTCTCTCTCTCTCTCTCTCTCTCTCTCTCTCTCTCTCTCTCTCTCTCTCTCCGCCTCTATCTCGCCCCTGCAGCCGGCGCTCCAGGTAAGCCCGGTTTGACCTTGAAAGAGGAAACGGCGGCGAAGCCCGAGTAGCAGCTAATCACCGGGTTGGAAGCTCTGCATGAAGATACGGCTCTATTGACTGTTTTATAATGCTCTTAGCTTCCCCCCCGAACACTAAAACACACACATTATCACACACATACACACATCTACTGCGTAATCTGATGTTTACTGACGCTGCTGGTTGTTTAACGGCGTCGGGAAAAAAACAAAATCTGCTCAATTTGGAGGCTTTTCACGGGAGAGACGTCAATATGAGAAACGACAGGACGGGACCTGATCATATTGGTCTGAAGGTTTTAAAGGCGACGGCGATGACGACGGCGATGGCGGTCGATACGAAGGCCTTGGACGAGCCCCAGACAAAGGATGTGGGGCCAACAGGGCTCTAAAGAGACGGAGCCGGATCGATGGGGGCTATTCTGAGACTGACAGACACAATAAGAGCAGAGACGGAGGCGTTCAGGGGTAAACAGGACAGTGTATCAGCAGGAATACAGAACCGTTTCAGGATTTTACGATCAGACGCCGATACTGAGACCCATCCACACATCTGCAGCACACGGACCGAAGTCTGTGGCAAGGTTATTATCGGTAACGAAAACTAACGAAATGACCCAAACTAGAATAGAAAAAACATTTTCGTTAAATGAAATAAATAAAAACTATAATTAAAAGAAAAAAAAACACAACTAACTGAAAATGTATTATGTGTTTACAAAACTAAATAAAATGAATTGAAATTATGGATAAAATTCCCTTCGTTTTCATCTTTGTCAATGTCGGATTGATACAAAAGTGATTTATTTCCCTTGAGCAATTTTATCTGCTGGCACCATGCAACACTTGACGGTCCATCACTTGTGTTCACTTGTGGTTTCCAGTCGTCTTCTGGTCCACACTCTACCTGGAAACATGGAGACTAAAGTTGGGAGAAAGCAGCAGAGTCCTGTCTGGGATTTATTTGAATACGACGACAGAGAAGAAGAGAAAAGAGATGACTAAACTAAAATTAACACTAAAACTAAACTAAAACTAAGCATTTAGAAAAAAAAGAAAATTAATAAAAACTAGCAAACCTGCTCTAAAAACTAATTAAAACAAACTGAATTAGAGAAAAAAGTCAAAACTAAATAAAACTAAACTATGATGAAAAATCCAAAACTATTAGAACCTTGGTCTGTGGACACCATGAGTCCAGGTGTTTGTTTTCTAATGGGGGTCTGGGATCAAAGTGCCTGGAGCTCCCCCTGTCTTCTGGTGCCCAAACCTGATTCCACTCCACGTTTTTGTAATGATTATAGAAAAGAACACTCAGTAACTAAACCAGACTCTTTTCCTCTCCCTAGGATGGAGGATTGTGTGGATAGAGCGGGTGCAGCCAAGTTTGTGACTTGATTTATTGAAGGGTTACTGGCAGGTTCCCCTAACGGATCGTACGTCTGAGATGTCTGCATTTGTAACACCTGGTGTGTTCTTGCAGTATACTGTGAAGCCTTATGGTTTAAGAAGCGCACCTGCCCCGTTTCAATGGCTAACAAAGAAAGTCCTCATGGGTGTGAAAAATTGTGAGGGTAAGTTTTGTTGAGCCATGTTAGGTTCTTAAGGCGGGGGGGGGGTTACAACCCACTGTGTGTCACTCAGTGGGTGTGTCTATTTTTCTGTGTGTGTGACTGGCTAATATGTTTCAGGTGCGGTACCAGATCCCACACTGTGAGTGGACCTGCTGCCGGAGGCGGACCAATAAGGACCGCAGAGCTGGGCCGGACCGGGGTCGCCGTTTCCTCCACTCCAAAGCCCGCCTTCATTCTGTCAGTGTTCGTGGTGTCAGCAGTAGGGGTGGGCTGCCCTTTTCCTTTTGTCTGTTTTCTCCTGTTTTGGTAACGAAGGTTAACATCTGTATTTTGGTTTCTTTTCTTTGCAGGTGAGCTTTGTTTCTTGTGTTAGAAAGTTTGGTTTGTTATTTTGGCCAGAGCCCACCCTGAAGTTTCAGCTGCCTTTTTGTCCGGTTTTCATTACCTGTATTATGCACTTTGTAAATAAATCACGTGTTTGTTAACATGCACAACCTGCGTCCGGGGTTTCTCTCAGTGACCTGGGAGTGAGGAACAGTGTCCACTCTATTTCATGTTATGTCCTAGGGTCCCCTAGCCGGAGCGTAACAATCAACACCATATTTATGTTTGTTGACATGTTTATGGAATGACCTCTGATGTCATCTCACGATAATAAATAAACAAATCATCGCATTTGTGATTTAATGGAAAAACCCACATTACGCACTATTCATTTAGTAAATATGGGTGAAATTTTGCACAGATGTCCAATGGAAGAGCGACTAGTGATGACTAATGTCAGAATATAGTTTTATATTATGGGATAGATATCAGTGCATTGGTTCGTCTGGGTTCAATTCTTCTCTTTGTTTCTAAAATGACTCACAGATGGTTTAGACTGAATTTATAAACACTGTTTTATTTTTAGTTTTTTTCCTCCATCACTCTGATTTTAAATGTTCTTCCTCTAAATGTCTCTAATATTTTTCCTGCTCTGACTGTAAATAATAATTTCCATCTACTTTTGAATGGACTGGACTGTCCACTGTAAAAAATAAACACACCGCCACCACCTCCGGTTTGGACTGGACTGTCCACTGTAAAAAAATAAACACACCTCTAACTCCAGTTTGGACTGGACTGTCCACTGTAAAAAATAAACACACCCCTAACTCCGGTTTCGACTGGACTGTCCACTGTAAAAAAAAAAAAATAAACACAGTGATCTCTGGTTTGGACTGAACTGTCCACTGTAAAAAATAAACACACCGCCACCTCCGGTTAGGACTGGACTGTCCACGGTACAAAATAAACACACCACCACCTCCGGAATGGACTGGACTGTCCACTGTAAAAAAAATACACCCATTGTGACCTCCAGTTTGGACTGGACTATCCACTGTAAAAAATAAACACACCACCACCTCCGGTTAGGACTGGACTGTCAACTGTAAAAAAAAACAAAAAAAAAAACACCGCAACAAAATTTTTAGTTTTTTTCTCCATGACTCTGATTTTAAAGGTTCTTCCTCTAAATGTCTCTAATATTTTCCTGCTCTGACTGTAAATAATAATTTTCATCTACTTTCACCACATCTGACTGAGGCAGAAAAATCTGCCATTAAACTATAATTAAATATTGATGTTTCTGTGTGAAATCCTCGTGAACAGGACATCTGACAGCTGGAGACATGATGTGTCCACATATTTATGTCCATAGAGTTTTGAATAGAGCTGAACAATATATTGTTTGAGCATCGACATTGCGATGTACGTGTGCGCAATAGTCCTTTCTCAGGTCCTGCGATGTAGGAGGTAAATGAACTCAATGTGTTCTCATCTAAGTTCATCCTGGGGACCTGACACACACTGCACACAGCCATCCACCAATCACAGTCATTCTTAATCAGTTTGCTGAAACAGACCACGCCCCCTGCACATGGAGTGAGTTGCTGGTAACAACATTGAAAAATGAGCAAAGAACAAGAGAAAAATCACAAAAACGAAGACTTGGTGCCAAAAAGAAAAGCAACGTCATTTATCTGGAATTATTTCAGCTACAGGATGAAACTGAAACACCTGCTCTGTGTCGACACAACCAGAGGAAACACAACCAATGTGTTTGACCATTTACATCAGCACCACACAGCTGTTATATCCTCCTGAGTAGTTTTTCATATCACAATATATATCGCAGGGTTAAAACAAATCACAATGTCAGTTTTTTCCAATATCGTGCAGTCCTAATTTAGAAACATCAATATTTCCCTAAAGTCCATTCTAGTCAAGTTAACAGAGCTAAGCTAACAGAGCTAAGCTAACAGAGCTAAGCTAACAGAGCTATAATGTAAACTATCACCTGATGCAGCACGTCAACAATATAAGACAGTTTTATTTTATCCACTGTTAAAATAAACGTCTGTGAGTTTGAGTTTGACGAAGAAAACTTGATGAAACCATAAAACAGATGGAAACTATTTCAGTTTATTTAATCCACCTTTAAGTTTAGTTTTACTTCTTTTATACTGGTTTTATCAGTATTTAGTTTGTTTTAACCATTTCTTAGGCTCCGCCCACACAACAGGTCTTAATGCACAATTCAGATTTTTTGGGTTAAATCTGATTTTTTTGTGTTTGTTCATATTCTACATTAAATGTGACTTCTATCAGTTTTGAGTCTGAACTGAATGTGACCCTGAAGTGACCCACATGCGCAAAAGAGGTCCTGATGGAATACCAGACCACACAGACACACACTGTTAACCGAAGGAAATATGGTTTTCCTCCGCTCCGACCAACAACTGGGACGTTTGTCGCATTTCAATGACAGAAAGGTCGGATACATGCGACCTGGACGTTCAGACTGAAGTTCAGACTGGGTCACATTTGGCTACAGTTTGAACGTAGCCTTGGTTTTGCTTTACTTTAGTCTAATTTAACCACCAAATACTTTGATTTTACAATCTTTTAGACTTGTTTCACCCAATTCAAATCTGCTTCAACATGTTTTACTTCAGTTTTATTATCTTTTACACTGGTTTTACCAGCCTCTAGTCTGTTCAAATCATTTCATAGTTTGGTTTTACTAAACTTTAGTCTAGTTTAACCACCCTTTAGTTGGGTTTATCCACCTTTTAGCTTAATTTTATTTAGTTTTACTACTGAGTTTCATCCTTTATTCAGTGACTGATCCAGTCTGTTCATACATAGTGTTGATTCGTTGGTGGTTTTGGTACCAGACTGACCACTGCTGGTCAGAGTCTGGAATATCAATAATGATAAAAACGTTCATTCAACATCTAAATAAACATGAGTACTGTACAGTACAACAACTAAAGGTAAAACAAAAATCTGTCATGTATAGAAATATGTCACAATAACGACACATCGGAACCAACGTGTAGATTTTTAACACATTACAGACTCCGACGACAGTAGATAAAACCTTTAACCCTTAACATGATATAAGGGTCCAAATGCTTCCCATGACTCCTCCCCCTCTCTTCCTGTGGTTTAATATGTAAATGACACGCTCACCAGGTCCTTAATCAAACATCGTTAATAAGAGCAGATTAAAGCACAGTGTTTCATTTCCCGCCGAGCAGAGTCGTTGTGGCCTCAGCTGCGCCGTGCGACTTCCACTAATCCTCGCTCTTCCACTGCCGCCATGTCCATCCAATGCAAGGCCATTAGCATGTCACCGCCGTGGAATTAAGAGCCGCTGTGTAGGGCGCCGCTCTCAGGTCGACTAATACCAACACGCATGTTGAAATAATCCACCAGGAAACTTGTAGAATAATGACATGGGCAGCGGTTTATCCGAGTGGAAGCTAATTAATGAGCTCCACATGTGAGGCAACCACATACATGTGATTTATGTGGAATTTATAATGATCTCAGTCAAAGACATTAACCCTGTAAGGCCCACATCAGTGATTCAGAATTCTGTCCCAAGGATTTATTCATGGATCCTTTTCTGTTGGCTCTCTTTGATTTAGAAGAACCTTAAACATCATCTAAACCACTGAAACCAGCCAATAAAACACTGAAAATGCCCACAAACCCACTGAAATCAGACACAAAAACCCCTGAAATCAGACATGAAATCACTGAAATTAGACACAAAAGCACTGAAATCAGACACAAAAACCCCTGAAATCAGACATGAAATCACTGAAATCAGTCAGAAAACCACTGAAATCACACACAAACCCACTGAAATCAGACACAAAAACCCCTGAAATAAGACATAAAATCACTGAAATCAGTCAGAAAACCACTGAAATCAGACCGGTGTGAAAAATGTCAATCTACTGTCATCAGAGACTGTAACGTCAGTCAGTCTGATGTGATGACAGTAGATGGTTAGATGTGGAAGAAAATTATTATTTACAGTCAGAGAAGGAAAAATATTAGAGACATTTAGAGGAAGAACATTTAAAATCAGACTGATGGAGAAAAAAAAATGTTGGTATAAATTCAGTCCAAACCATCTGTGAGTCATTTTAGAAACAAAGAGAATTGAACCCAAACGAACCAATACACTGATATCTATCCCATAATATCAAACTATATTCTGACATTAGTCCTTCTTGTTCTGGATCCCAGAGCCTGTTAGAACAGAAACACCTGGATTCAACGGCTCCACAGACGGTGCTCCATCTGGTAGAATGTCCAACGTGTGAACAAACAGGACTGAAGTCGGATTTAAAAGACGTGAAACCTGAGCATTTATTGATCTGAAAAAGAGTCGAACCACGGCTCCGATCCACCGCCAACCACACAAACTCAGACAACGCCGCCCTCTCAAAACAGATCTTGACCTTTGACCTCTCTGTGGGTCAGCAGCCACAGCTGATTCGCACAAGGGGAGGCTGGGAAATCCCCCATGAGCAGCACAACACATGTGTGCAGCAGGCAGCAAGGCATGATGGGACGGCGCGTGTCCGGCATCAGCATCAACAAACAGCCAAGAAGTGGAGGAGTCACATGATCTGAGGGAGTAAGCAGGACTCTACCGCCACGACTGGACTGTCCACTGTGAAAAATAAACACACCACTGGCTCCGGTTTGGACTGGACTGTCCACTGTAAAAAATAAACACACCACTGGCTCCGGTTTGAACTGGACTGTCCACTGTAAAAAATAAACACATCACAGGCTCCGGTTTGGACTGGACTGTCCACTGTGAAAAATAAACCCACTGCAACCTCTGGTCTGGACTGGACTGTCCACTGTAAAAAATAAACATATCACAGGCTCCGGTTTGGACTGGACTGTCCACTGTAAAAAATAAACACATCACAGGCTCCAGTTTGGACTGGACTGTCCACTGTGAAAAATAAACAAACCACTAGCTCCAGTTTGGACTGGACTGTCCACTGTAAAAAATAAACCCACTGCAACCTCTGGTCTGGACTGGACTGTCCACTGTAAAAAATAAACACACCACTAGCTCCAGTTTGGATTGGACTATCCACTGTAAAAAAATAAATAAATAAACCCACTGCAACCTCCAGTTTGGACTGGGCTGTCCACTGTAAAAAATAAACCCACTGCAACCTCTGTTCTGGACTGGACTGTCCACTGTAAAATAATAAACACACCACCACCACCGGTTTGGACTGGATTGTCCACTGTAAAAAATAAACACACAACCACCTCTGGTTTGGACTGGACTGTCCACTGTAAAAAAAAAAAAAACAACCATGACAAAAGTAGACCAAAAGACATGACAAAAAATTGAACTAAAACAGAAGAAAATTTGACAAAAATTGAGCAAAACGAGGGCTAAAATGGGGCTGGTTTTCTGATTTGCTCATTTACATACTTGTTTGGATGTAGTGGGGTTTTTTGTTTGTTTTTATCAGATCTTCTGATTACATGGACGTTGACTCAACACTTTCTCCTTCTTTTCTTTACTTCTTAACTCAGGATTCTGATAAAAATTCAAAGACGTATGTTGTCACGTCTCATTTGTGTCACCTCAAAAACAGGAAAGGATTTGATGTTTTCCAGAAAACACATTTGATCAGAACACTATCAAACAGTAACCAGTGACAAAAGTCCTCTGTGGTCACTGTTGGATGCAGGTACAAGTTGTTAATGATCAGTTTTTGTGAAATTGTGACTCACAGATGAAGTTATTATGTGAACATGGCATGAATCAGACTGTTTTAATATATTCTTTAGTCCTTTTTTATAACAGGTCTGCGTATTGAGTGGGTTTTCTAACACTTCACATATATTTTATCCTATTTAATGTTCATGTAAATGAGACACAGAACTAAAGAGCTGGACAGATGAGGAGCTGAGGCTTGGTTTCACTGTGACTGTGACATAATAACCAGGGGATGGACCCCAGTGTTTCTAAACTCTGTAAAATCACCAAATGGAGAATCACCGGAGGGACCTGTTTTTACACCTCGCCATGCAAACAGTTTCTTCATTAATTAACTCAATTAGGATCACCGTCTCAAGGGGATATATATTAAACAGGCTCTAAGTTTGGAGAAGAAACTGTACAGTCTATGAAACAGGTAAAAGAAGACAGAATCCGAACATTTTATATCCAGTCAAAGTCCATGGGTCCAGCCCTGACCTTCCCAGACGAAGAACCCAAATAAAAACATGGGACTGGCCCCATTCAGGACCGTTCACTGACCATCAGTCTGAATCTGAAACCTCCGTCCACATCGACTCCATGACCTCAGGTAAAGACATTAACCCTCCAAGGCCACGTCGATACTTCAGACCTCGGCCCCGTGGGTTTATTCTGTCCTGTAATCATTTACCATCAGTTCTCTGACTTAGAAGGTCCTTAAGTATCATCTGAAACACTGAAACCAGCCCCAACAAACACCGAAACCAGCCCAAAAAAACACTGAAACCAGCCCAAATAAACACCGAAACCAGCCCAAAAAAACACTGAAACCAAACCAAAAAAAACACTGAAACCAGCCCAAAAAAAAAAAAACTGAAACCAGCCCAAAAAAACACTGATACCAGCCCAAAAAACACCGAAACCAGCCCAAATAAACACCGAAACCAGCCCAAAAAAACATTGAAACCAAACCAAAAAAACACTGAAACCAGGCAAAAAACACTGAAACCAGCCCAAAAAAAACCAGAAACCAGCCCAAAAACAAACTGAAACCAGGCAAAAAAATTGAAACTGGCCCAAAAAAACACTGAAACCAAACCAAAAAAACACTGAAACCAAACCAAAAAAAACACTGAAACCAGCCCAAAAAAAAAAAACTGAAACCAGCCCAAAAAAACACTGATACCAGCCCAAAAAACACCGAAACCAGCCCAAAAAAACACTGAAACCAAACCAAAAAAAACACTGAAACCAGCCCAAAAAAAAAAAAACTGAAACCAGCCCCAACAAACACCGAAACCAGCCCAAAAAAACACTGAAACCAGCCCAAATAAACACCGAAACCAGCCCAAAAAAACACTGAAACCAAACCAAAAAAAACACTGAAACCAGCCCAAAAAAAAAAAACTGAAACCAGCCCAAAAAAACACTGATACCAGCCCAAAAAACACCGAAACCAGCCCAAATAAACACCGAAACCAGCCCAAAAAAACATTGAAACCAAACCAAAAAAAACACTGAAACCAGCCCAAAAAAAAAAAAATGAAACCAGCCCAAAAACAAACAGAAACCAGGCAAAAAAAAACCTGAAACTGGCCCAAAAAAACACTGAAACCAGGCAAAAAAAAACCTGAAACTGGCCCAAAAAAACACTGAAACCAAACCAAAAAAAACACTGAAACCAGGCAAAAAACACTGAAACCAGCCCAAAAAAAACCAGAAACCAGCCCAAAAACAAACTGAAACCAGGCAAAAAAATTGAAACTGGCCCAAAAAAACACTGAAACCAAACCAAAAAAACACTGAAACCAAACCAAAAAAACACCGAAACCAGGCAAAAAACACTGAAACCAGCCCAAAAAAAACCAGAAACCAGCCCAAAAACAAACTGAAACCAGGCAAAAAAATTGAAACTGGCCCAAAAAAACACTGAAACCAGGCAAAAAAAACACTGAAACCAAACCAAAAAAACCCCCCCCCAAAAAAAAAAAAAACAGAAACCAGCCCAAAAACAAGCTGAAACCAGGCAAAAAAAACTGAAACTGGCCCAAAAAAACACTGAAACCAGACCAAAAATGTCTTGTATTTGCTTTGTATATGGAACAATGGATATGTTGTTTTTGTTTGCTGTTTAAAGTAATTAATGACCGAATAAACTACTACTACAACAAAAAAACTGAAACCAGCCAAAAAAACTGAAACCAGCCAAAAAAAACCCACTGAAACCAGCTTTTTAAAAAAAAAAATCACTGAAACCAGCTACAAAAACCCAGTAAAACCAGCCCAAAAAACACTGAAAATGACCACCAATGTTGTAAAGGTTAAAGTCACTATCTAGTGTGACCTTTGACCCCATGACAAAAGCAGCAGAACATTTCATTAGAAACATGTGACATGAGTTGAATGAACGCTGGTGTAAAACATCAGTAAATTAATGCCATAAAGGAGTTCAAATAAAGGAGGTCAAATAAAGGGGGTCAAATAAAGGAGGTCAAATAAAGGGGGTCAAATAAAGGAGGTCAAATAAAGGGGGTCAAATAAAGGAGGTCAAATAAAGGAGGTCAAATAAAGGAGGTCAAAAAAAGGAGGTGTGACTGATGAGCATGTGGACCAGTAGGGGGTGCTGCTCCTGTGTACAGCTGAACTGCCTGTCAGGACGACACAGTATTTCTATGTTTTATTGTCAAAGTGAATATAAATATAAAGTGAACAGACATTATGTAAGAATGTGTTGGTTTGTTTCTATTTTTCCAGTCGTCTGCACCAGCTTCAGAGGTGGATTAATGTCCTCACAAGTATAGAAAGGACAGTGTGTGATGTGGACAGCTCCTGGTGCTGAAACTCACATCAGAGCCAAGTCAGAGTTAGACTCACAGGTCAGTACAACGGATAAAAACCACTGAAACTGAACACAAAACCACTGAAACTGAACACAAACATACTAAAACTGAACACGAAACCACTGAAACTGAACTCAAACATACTGAAACTGAGCACAAAACCATCGAAACTGAACACAAACACACTGACACTGAACACAAATACTGAAACTGAACACAAAACCACTGAAACTGAACACAAACACACTGACACTGAACACAAAACATACTGAAACTGAACACAAAACCACTGAAACTGAACATAAAACTACTGAAACTGAACACAAAACCACTGAAACTGAACATAAAACTACTGAAACTGAACACAAACATACTGAAACCAGCCACAGAAACCACTGAAACTGAACACAAAACTACTGAAACTGAACATAAAACTCCTGAAACTGAAAACAAAACTACTGAAACTGAACACAAACAAACCAAAACTGAACACAAAACCACTGAAACTGAACACAAACATACTGATACGGAAAATAAAACTCCTGAAACTGAACACAAACATACTGAAACTGAACACAAAACCACTGAAACTGAACACAAACATACTGAAACTGAATATACAACTCCTGAAACTGAACACAAACATACTGAAACTGAACTCAAAATCACTGAAACTAAACACAAACGTATTGAAACTGAACATAAAACTACTGAAACTGAGCACAAACATACTAAAACCAGCCATAGAAACCACTGAAAACAGCCAAAACCAGTGAAAACAGCCACAGAAAGCACTGAAACTGAACACAAACATACTGAAACTGAACATAAAACTACTGGAACTTAAGACAAAACCACTGAAACTGAGCACAAAACTACTGAAACTGAACATAAAACCACTGAAACTGAACACAAAACCACTGAACCTGAACACAAATATACTGAAACTGAACATAAAACTACTGAAACTGAAGACAAAACCACTGAAACTGAGCACAAAACTACTGAAACTGAACATAAAACCACTGAAACTGAACACAAAACCACTGAAACTGAGCAGAAAACTACTGAAACTGAAGACAAAACCACTGAAACTGAAGACAAAACCACTGAAACTGAACACAAAACCACCGAAACTGAACACAAAACCACTGAAACTGAACACAAAACCACTGAAACTGACTGAACACAAAACCACTGAAACTGAACACAAAACCACTGAAACTGACTGAACACAAAACCACTGAAACTGACCACAAAACCGCTGAAACTGACTGAACACAAAACCACTGAAACTGAACACAAAATCACTGAAACTGAAAACAAACCACCGAAACTGAGCCCAAAACCACTGAAACTGACCACAAAACCACTGAAATTGAGCCCAAAACCACTGAAACTGACTGAACACAAAACCACTGAAACCAGCCATAAACTGAACACAAACATACCAAAATCGGTCAAAAAAAAGTCAGTCACTAAATCAATGAAACCAGTTGCAAACCATTCAAACTAACCATAAAAGTCAATGAAAAAGACCACAAAACCTGTGAAACCAGCCACAAAAACACTGAAAAAAGATAGAATAGAATAGAATAGAATAGAATAGAATAGAATAGAATAGAATAGAATAGCCTTTACTGTCAATGTGTGTACTATGAAATTCGGAGTGGAAGCTGCAAAACCATTGAAACCAGCCATAAACACTGAAACTGAACACAAAACCACTGAAACCAAGCACACAACTGGCCAAAAACACTAATGCCATCCAAAAAAAACATTGAAACCAACAACAAAAACTCTGAATCCAACAATAAATACACTATAACCAGTCAAAAAATGCTGAAACCAACTATAAAATCATTAAACCCAGCCAGAAAAAAATCTGAGAGCAGCCAAGAAACACTGACAGACACAAAAAACACTGAAAACAAGTAAGAAATACATGAAAACCATCCACAAAAACAGAAACCTACAGCTCAGGTACCAACAGCTGAATTACCTGTTTGGACACATACATCTGACACAGCAGAAAAAAACTGACCTCAGAGAGGGTCAGTGAACACATCTTCACAGTGAACAACATGAACAAATGGACTCAAACGTTCATCTGCAACATCCAGCCCCTCCCAGACTCAACAACAACAACAATAACAATAATAATAACTAGAAAAACACCCAGAGAGCGCAGACCTCCGCCAAGGCCGATCAGTGCCCCCCTCCGATCACCACCAAAATTTAATCATTTGTTCCTTGTGCCAGTGTCAACATTTCCTGAAAATTTCATCCAAATCTGTCCACAACTTTTTGAGTTATCTTGCACTCGGCAGACAAACAGACAGACAGACCAACACAGGCAAAAACAACTTGGTGGAGGTAATAAAAATAAAAATAAAAATAATAATAATAATAGTTTGTTAATCCTTCATGTTTCCATAGTTTAGCTCCAGCTGCATCATCCACCTCAAAATGCACCAAAATATTCAACAGAAACAACAAAACAAATGTCTTTGATATTTTTAGAACAAGAGGAAGAATGGGAACGAGAAAGAGGATGAAGGTGAGGAGGAGGAGGTCAGATCTTAACCCCTGATCAGGCAAGTGACTATATTTGGTCATTTCCACATGCATTCCAAGACAGTGACAGTAACAGTTCCAGTGTGGACAGTGAGTCCCCAGTCTGAGGTCCAATGTGGTCTACACGGTCTGAAAGGTCCAATGTGGTCTAGAGGGTCTGTAAGGTCCAATGTGGTCTAGAGGGTCTCTAAGGTTCAATGTGGTCTCCGGGGTCTATAAGGTCCAAATGTGTGGTCTAGAGAGTCTGTAAGGTCCAATGTGGTCTCCAGGGTCTGAAAGGTCCAATGTGTGGTCTCCAGGGTCAGTAAGGTCCAATGAGGTTTCCACAGTCTGTAAGGTCCAAATGTGTGGTCTAGAGGGTCTGTAAGGTCCAATGTGGTCTCCAGGGTCTGAAAGGTCCAATGTGTGGTCTCCAGGGTCTGTAAGGTCCAATGTGGTTTCAAGGGTCTGTAAGGTCCAATGTGGTCTCGAGGGTCTGTAATTTCCAAATGTGGTCTCCAGGGTCTGTAAGGTCCAATGTGGTCTCCAGGGTCTGTAAGGTCCAATGTGGTCTCCGGGGTCTGTAAGGTCCAAATGTGGTCTCCAGGGTCTGTAAGGTCCAATGTGGTCTCAAGGGTCTGAAAGGTCCAATGTGGTCTCCAGGGTCTGTAAGGTCCAATGTGTGGTCTAGAGGGTCTGTAAGGTCCAATGTGGTCTCCAGGGTCTGTCAGGTCCACCTGTGCTTTGTTAGGTACCATGAAATAATGGAACTAATATAAGGAATGATGTTCAAAGGGATCATGTGGATGTGGACAGGGGTCTGGACCAGCACGCATGGGGGTCTAAGGGGACCAAAAGAAGGTTCTAATGGCACCAAAGGAAGGTTCTACTGGGACCAAAGGAAGGTTCTACTGGGACCAAAGGCAGGTTCCTTCCACCTCACATGGGTTTTTTACATTTACTTATTGAATTTTTTTTTTTTTTTTTTTGGTACTTATTGGCAAGGAACCAAATATGGTAACCTCATTAACCTTGATTTTCTCCATGACAATAAAAAATGTGGAAAAAATTCACAAAAGTAATAAAGACTTGTTATGTCCTCCAATCACAGACTAAGGCTACGTTCAGACCGTAGGTAACTGTGGCCCAAATACGATTTTTTCACCCATATGTGACCTGCATCCGATCTGTTAAAGACAGTCTGAACAGCACTAATCCGACCCAGACCACTTTCATATGTGGTCCTAAGTCTGACCTGGACCACTTTCATATGTGGCCCTAAATCTGATCCATATCTGATATTTTCCAATGTGACTTCAGTGTGAACGTCCAGGTCGCATTTCTCCGACCTTTACGTCACTGAAATGCGACAAACGTCCCAGTTGTTGGTCAGAGCGGAGGAAAACCATATTTCCGTCTGTAAACACAGTGTGTGTCTGTGTGGTTTTGTATTCCATCAGGACCTCTTTAGTGCATGTGGGTCACTTCAGGACCTCTTTAGTGCATGTGGGTCACTTCAGGGTCACATTCAGTTCAGACTCAAAACTGACAGAAGTCTCATTTAATGTAGAATATGAACAAGCACACACAAAAATTGGATTTCACCAATAAATCCAAATTGTGCATTCAGACTTGCTGTGTGGGCGGAGCCTAAGGTTGAATGCTGAACTTCAGAGTACTTCTGAGTGAACTATGAAGGGTTAATATGAGAAGAAATGCACAAGTTTATGAAAATAAGTGAATGTATGACAGAGTAAACCACGTGTATGTTTGGATTCAGCGGGAAAACATCCGAGACGCACAAACCCAGCCGTGACCCCCCAGCCCTACAGGTGGAGGCTGGAGCCGCAGGTACGGCCACTCACCTGGTTGGTGGAGAGCTGTGCATTCTGGGATATGAGCAGCTGGACGAGGATGTGGAGCCCCGAGGTAAACAGGCCGGCCAGGATGGCCCAGGTGAGCGGCAGCGGCAGCATGCTGTAGGTGGCGAACAGGGTGAAGAGCACGTAGCCCACCCCGTCCCCCAGCAGCCCGTAGCCCAGGCCGGCCGCCAGGATCTGCGTGGCCATCACCACCCAGGTGACCACGCCGCTGTACTGCAGGTAGCTGTGCGACGTGGTGTCCTTCCGCACCACCACTAAGGCACAAATGACCACCTCGATGCCCGTGAAGAAGCCCAGCAGCGTCCCCTTGATGGGGTCCATGGGGGAGGAGGCCAGGGTGAGGTGCAGCACGAGCAGGGTCAGCTTGGTCACCACGTCCAGGATGTTCATCACCACCACCGACTTGCGCCTCTGGCCCAGGAAGTAGCGCTGGTACAGCCGCTCCAGGTCGCGAGACTTGAAGGCGTTCCGCAGCGTGGGGAAGATGACGCCCCGGTACGTGTAGCCCCAGTTCAGGAAGAAGTCGGAGTTACTGGGCGCGCAGTCGATCTGCAGGAAGCCCAGGTCGCTGCTCGCGCGCTCCGGGAACACCTTGGTGCCGCCGTTGTTGTGCCGGTCCCCCACCGACGTCCGCCCCGCAGACTGCTTCCGCGCGCCCTGGCTCGGGTCGTAGGGCTCGTCCTTCGCCCCCCCGCCTCCTCCTCCTCCTGCCCCCCCTCCTCCTCCGCCCCCCCCGCCGCCCTGCTCGTGGATGAAGCGCTGCTCTGTGATGTGCCGCACCGCGTTCTGCCACAGCAGCCGCTTGGGTCGCGCGCTGCCGCCGCTGCCGCCGCTGCCGCCGCTCGGGGTCTTGTTGATGGTGTACAGCTCGTCGCTCGCGCTGGAGCACCGGACCTCGGACAGTTCCATCTCCGCCGCGCGCTGCCGCCGCTGTGTCAGTCTCCTGTGGCTGTGAGTCGGTTCGACGGATCCCTCCCTTCCCGGTTGTCAGTTAGCTCAGCAATTTTGGGGAGACGACGTCCTCTCGTGCGCATCGAACCGGGGGCGCGTGCTTCTTTCTCGGGTTGCGGCGAGCACGGCACGGGGTAAAGCGCATCTGGAGGTCATAGTGAAGATTCCACGGAAGAAACGCCACGTAAATCCGACTCCGGGGGAAGATCATGGTCGCGTGGCCATGGCCGTTGCACCGGGTGGGAATCACCGGGCGGCGGGTCCGGGCAGCCCGCGTGCGCCGACCCTCCGCACCATCAGGGCGCCGGGATCTGTGGGGAAAAAAAAAAAAAAAAAAAAAAACAAGGTGGGGGTTCGGGTTCGGGTTCGGGGTTCGAGCGCCGAACACGGACAGAAGACAGATGGAATAAATCCCAAAACCGGCAGGGCTCGCGCGTCGTTGGCGCAGGTGGATCCGTTCACTTTGACATTCGGTGCAAAAAAAAAAAAAAAAAAAACGACAATTTTCACGTTAGTTTCCGTTGAAATGAATAAAACCGGGATAAATCCGTTCAGGTCCGGATCCGCACGGGCCGTCAGAACAATCCGCGCGCTCAGAACATGCTGCTCTCGAGGCAGGAAAAAAAAGAAGAAGGAAAAACGTCAACTTGTTGTCGCTCGAGTGGATCCGCAGACAGGATCAATGTCGAGTGCGCGAGCTCCTCCTCAGCCCTCCGTCTCGTGCCTTTCCATCCGGATGAGGGGCCCGCGCGCGGACGCAACACCTGTCCAACGGGAGGCGGCGGGGCGCCAGGTCCGGTCCTCGTGCGTGGACACTGTCCACAAAACACCGTCCTCTGTGTCCTGATGCTGCGCGCGCGGATGATGCTGAAGAGCGTGCTCCTCCTCCTCCTCCGGTGAGCAGCGGTTTTCCCCCTCTCCTCCTCCTCCTCCTCCTCCTCCTCCTCCTCCTCCTTCTTCTCCTCCTCGGTGGTTAAAGGGCGTGCAGCGGCCGCGTGGAGGAGATTTGCAGAGAGCGCGAGGATGGTCAGTGAGAGGCTCCGCGGAGCGCGAGTCAGCGGGGCTCGGTTTGACGTCACTGTGTGTGTGTGTGTGTGTGTGTGTGTGTGTGTGTGTGTGTGTGTGTTCGTGTGTCATCCCACGCTCTTCTTCTCCTTCTTCTTTTCCTTCTTCTTCACCTTCGTCTTGTTTTTCTTCCCATCATGCCTCTCTCTCTCTTTGTTCTCATTTAATTTTTCAAACTGTTTTTTTTTTCTTAAAGGTTCAATTAGTTCAACTTCAGTCTCTGCCGCCATCTTGCTTTTGTGACCGCCTGAAAGCACGAAACTCATTTTCTTCATTTATTGATATTTTTGTAAATTTTTATTCATTTATTAATGGCTTTGTTCATTTTCTTGATAATGTTGTTCATTTTTGTTCATTTTCATGATAATTTAAAAAAAAAAAAAAATCTTGATAATTTTGTTCATTTTCCTGATATTTTTGGTTCAGTTTCATTATAATTTTTTTTTTAATTTCTTGATAATTTTGTTCATTTTTGTTTATTTTCTTGATAAGTTTGTCCATTTTTGAAAATAATTTGCTTCATTTTATATATTGGCTTCTTCCTCATGTCACCAGTATCTAATAAAATACTAAACTCCTTCGTTAGCGCTAGCATTTGTTTTTCATTCATATACAGATGACACTTTAGGTAAATTATCTGCAAATTTTAACTGAACTTCTTTTCTTCCCATCATGCCTCTCTCTCATTGTTCTCGTTTAATTTTTCAAACTTTATTTTTTTCTTAAATGTTCAATTAGTTCAACTTCAGTCTCTGCTGCCATCGTGCATTTTTGGAGTCACATGGGGCGTCTTAACCTGCAGTAACTAGAATATATTATATTTAACACCTCGGAGTAAATTCACATGACTGTAACAGAGGCTATGTGTGTGAAACAGTACACAGTTAAAGGGTCAGTGTGTAATATCAGCGGTGCCTAGTGGTGAAGATGTCAACTGCACCACTTCATCCTCATGTCACCAGTTTCCAATAAAACACTAAATTCTTTTTGTTCATTTTCTTGATTTTTTTTTCACTAATTTTGTCCATTTATTGATATTTTTGTTCATTTTTTTTACTAATTTCATTCATTTTCGTGATAGTTTCATTCTCTTGATGATTTTTTAATTTTTTTTTTAACTTTTTGTTGACAAATTTTGTTGATCTGTTGTTGTTTTTTTGTTTGTTTGTTTTTTGTTTTTTTTTTTTACAAATTTTGTTCATTTTTGTTCATTTTCTTGATGATTTCATTCCTTTTTTAATTTTTTTGGTTTGTTGTAAAGCCCAAAATGCAGCATTGGACACAAATTCATTTTTGTTTATTTTTTCTAATTTATAATAATATAATAATTAATGTCCATTTTCTTGATGAGGGTTTTTTTTTTTTTTCTTAATTTTTTTTTACTTATTTTGTCCATTTTTGTTCGTTTTCTTGATAATTTCATTCATTTTCTTGATATTTTTGTTATTTTTTTGTTAATTTTTTTTTTTACAAATTTTATTCATTTTTGTCCATTTTCTTGATGACTTTTTTTTTATTTTTGCTATTTTTCTTTTTTACTAATTTTGTCCATTTATTGATTTTTTTTCCCTTTTTGTTGTTGTTTTTTTTTTTTTTTTACTAATTTTGCTCATTTTTGTTCATTTTCTTGATGACTTAATTCATTTTCTTGATTTTTTTTATTTTTGTTAATTTTTTTTACCAATTTTGTTCATTTTCTTCATAGTTTCAGTCATTTTCTTGATATTTTTGTTCATTTTTTACTAATTTTGTTCATTTTCTTGATAATTTCATTCATTTTCTTGATATTTCTGTTAAATTTTGTTTATTTTTTTTACAAATTTTGTTAATTTTTGGTCATTTTCTTGATAACTTCATTCATTTTCTTGATATTTTTGTTCAATTTTGTCCTTTTTTTTACTAATTTTGTTCATTTTCTTGATAGTTTCATTCATTTTTGTAATAATTGTGTTAATTTTTGTTCATTTTCTTGTTAACTTCATTCATTTTCTTGATATTTTTGTTCATTTTTGTTCATTTTCTTAATAATTGCATTCATTTTTGTTCATTTTCTTGATGATTCCATTCCTTTTTTAAATTTATTTTATTTTTTTTCTTTGTTGTAAAGCCCAAAGTGCAGTGTTGGACACAGAGTCGGAGCCTCCATCACCCCCCGCCGGGCGCCAGGATCTTGTCCCACTTTCTCTTATCCGTGAGAAGCAGCGCCAACGCCTGTCAGAGCTCGCTGGACTGGATTAGATTCTTAAAATGATGCCTTTCCAGAACCTGGAGGAGCTGCAGGAGGCCTCATGAGGAGGAGGAGGAGGAGGAGGAGGAGGAGGATCAACCCCCACTTTGACTCACGTCTCATGGCTCCAGGCAGGAGGAAAGTTGCCTCATTGCTATTCAGTCTATTTTTACCCTCCTTTCGTCTGCAGAGTCTCTACTGTAGTTTTTTTCTGCTGATTCCCAGGAAAGAAGAAGAATTACTGAAATCCTTCCCCAAAACAGAATGGATCCGAACGAGAGCGACGAGGAAAAAAAGACAGAGCCGCGCATTATTCAGCATGTCCTTTATTTGTCCTCGTAACTGGGACGAATAAATGACGGAGGAACATGAACTGGAATGAAAACGACAATTTAAAGATTCCGGCTCCATCATCGGTTCTCGTTGGATTAAAGAATAAACACCAGGACAAAAAGCTTTGTTTGCATTAATATGACGGCATGTTAGAGCCACGAAAGAAAACTAAAACACCTGTTACTATGAGAATAAAGGCGTAAAATACAGAGATAAAACCCGTAATTTATGAAAATAAAGCCGTAATATTAGGAGAATAATGTTGTAATTCAAAAACAGGTGGAAAAATATCATAATTTACCAGAACACAGTCGTACCCACTGGTCTGATAATGTAGAACTGGAACATTCTGTGAGGTTCTACTTTCATTTGGGGTTTATGTACAAAGGCCAAATACTGAGACTATTAGCCCCGCCCACTAAATACTGAGACTATTAGCCCCGCCCACCATCAACACATTAGCATTAGTCATCCACTCCTGCAGAAGTGAAAGTTGCTGTGTCGCTTGTTGCATTTGCTGTAAATGGAAACTGTTATCAACAAGGTTTAAGGCTGACAATTTATACATTATGACTTTTTACCGCACTATTGCGAATTTATTTTCAAAATATTATGACTTTAAATTCATAAAACTACAGCATTATTTTAGTTAAATTATGATTTTTTTTTTTAAACTATGACTTTATTCTCGTAGTGACGTGTTTTTATTTTTTCTGATGCGGAATACGTCGTCGCACATTAATAATGCGAAAAACAAGGGGACGGTGGCCGAGTGAGCAGTAGATAGAATGGGAGAGTGAGCAGAACCAGTGAAACAAATCAGAAAACAACATTTAGGTTTCTGTATTTTTATTATTTTACAGGTTTCTTGTTACTGTTGCTGCTCGCTCTCTCATTTTATCTACTGCTCACTCGACCGCCTCTGAGCAGAAAGGGGGCGGAGCTTACATTTTCATACCTTCAACCTGGCATAGAACCTCACTATCTGAGACCGATTTATCCATTTGGACCAAACTATATTTGATTTAAATTTGTTTATAGCAGGGATGCACCCATACCCCTTTTTTCCAGACTGAGTACGAGTACTTACATTTGAGTACTTGCAGATACTGAGTACTGATCCTAGTCCTTAATAATCCCATTCCAGTTGTTAGTTCCTTTTGTAAATGTGCTTTATTGTCGTTGTCATTAGTCTGACTGGAACAAAGTGCTGCTACTGACATTTAATGTGTTGGAATGAGCGTTTGTCAGTTAATCCACCAGGGGGCGCCGCTCTGAATTAACCATACTGGACAAATACCACGAAGAAGAGGAAAGTTTAATGAGAAGAAGAAGAAAGACAGTAATAACAAACCTGTAGACGACAGAGGGACACTACTGTGATACTAATGCTGCAGCGTTTTCTCTGTAAGGTTTAAAAGTTTAGCTTCAGCAGGAAGAGAAAAGACAAATGAGTGACAGGTTTGGTTTGCACTTCTACTGGCGGCGGTCCGCACCGCTCCGTACTCCCGCTGGTATTCTCTGTCTGGGTACTCATCCTCCATCAGATGGAAAACAGATGGAATGTACTCAGATTACAGACAGAAGGCTGCGTCTGTATCTGTCTGTGTCTGAACGCTACTGTCAGTCAGCCTTACTCTGATCAGCCTCATTTCTTTGGTTCCATCTCCACACTCTTCACACTCACACATTCTTCGTCCTCCTCGTACCTGCTGCACTGAACTGGGAATGTCACACAGTCGTAAGTGGTATTGGTGCATTTGTATCAGATTACTTTTACGAGTACAAATACGAGTACACACACTGAGTATCAGAGCCGATGCCTGATACTGGTATCGGTATCGGTGCATCCTTAGTTTATAACCTTATGTTGTGTATTTTTTCATTTTCAGTTTCTATATTTTGTGTTTTTTCTCAGTATTTATGCATCGTAGTGTTATATAGTGTCCGTTTTTGTCAGTATTTTGTTGCTTTAGTGGCATTTTTTCACCGTATCATTGTATGGTGCATGTTTTCCCCAGTATTTATGATCCTTACTGTTATATAATACATATTTTTCTCCGTTTTTATTGCCACTGGTGTTTTATAGTTCATGTTTTCCCTCATATTGTCAGTGAGTGTGTGTTTTTCTCAGTATTTATGGACCATACTGTTACATTTTGTGTGTTTTTCTCAGCGTTTATAGGCTGTAACTCAGCTAAAGCACACCTCCCCTGGTCAAATCCTGACTTCTGTGGAGCTGTTTTTGGTTTTGAATTAATATTACAAATGCATATTTATTCTCATTGACTGTGATTTAAATCTAGTTCCAAATAAAGCCAGTTTTCAGGGCGTTGCAGACAGTATTTACAGGTTTGGACCTCACCTCGTCAAGAACCTTTTCTGTTTCCTGAAGGAGAACCATGTGGTCCATGTTGAAGGACACAGATGAAGAAGATAAATCTGGTTCTAAACACACAGGATGGCTTTATTCAGACATTAACCACTGATGGTTTATGGGTATTTTATGGAAACTTTGCCAAATCATCAACTTTTGTAAACTTCGGATCAACTGTGAACTCACTGGGGGAGCTTTGGAGAAAATTAAAACTGCGTATTATTATACTTTAAACTTTAAAATGTATTTTTATTTACTTAGATAAAAGAAAATCTGCTTTTACATCATCAATAAATTAACCACGTTTTGTTAAAAAAAAAAATTATTTTCTTGAAATTTTTGTTCATTTTCTTGATAATTTTGGTAAGTTTTGTTAAGTTTCTTGATACTTTTGTTTCTTTTTGTTCATTTTCTTGATAATTTAGTTTATTTTGGTTCATTTTTTTGATAATTTTTGTAAGTTTTGTTCATTTTCTTGAAATTTTTTGTTCTTTTTTTTTTATAACTTTGTTTATTTTTGTTCATTTTTGACCACTTTCATATGTGGTCCTAAATCTGATACAGATCTGATATTTTCCAATATGACTTCAGTCTGAACGTCCAGGTTGCATTTATCCGACCTTTTCATCATTGAAATGCGACAAGCGTCACAGTTCTTCATCCCTCCATACTTCCTTCTGTAAACACAGTGTGTGTCTGCGTGGTCTGGTATTCCATCAGGACCTCTTTAGTCCATGTGGGTCACTTCAGGACCTCTTTAGTGCATGTGGGTCACTTCAGGACTTCTTTAGTGCATGTGGGTCACTTCAGGACCTCTTTAGTGCATGTGGGTCACTTCAGGGTCACATTCAGTTCAGACTCAAAACTGATAGAAGTCGCATTTAATGCAGAATATGAACCAACACACAAAAAAATCAGATTTCACCCAAAAATCTGAATGGTGGATTAAGACCTGCTGTGAACAGAGTTGAAGAAATAGTTTAAACAAACTCAATGTTGATAAAAACCAGTAAAAAAGAACTAAAACTAAACTTAAAGGTGAATTAAATAAACTGAAATAGCTTCCGTCTGTTTCACGGTTTATTCTATTTTCTCTTTTCAAACTCAAACTCAAAGACGTTTATTTTAACAGTGGATAAAATAAAACTGGGTCTTATAATGTCGACGTGTTGCATCAGCTGATAGTTTACATTATTGCTCTGTTAGCTTAGCTCTGTTAGCTTAACTAAAAATCTCCCTTTAAACTTTAAGGAAAGTCACATTTCATGTGTAATATGAACCAGCACACAAAAAAATCGGATTTCACCAGAAAAATCCGAAGTGTCATAAAGACCTGCTGTGTGAACGGAGCCGCAGTAACTCATCCTGAAGGACAGCGCGTCTTTGTATCGTCTGTTTCTTTGTCTTTTTCCGTCGCTGTCCGCGGTGACGTCTCTTTACGACCTCTTTGTCGTCTGCGTCACATGAACAGTCGAACACGTTTAATTGTAAATCGGTTGCTTTGGGGGTCATTCAGAGTCCTCATGCTTCCATTTCCATCCCATTAAAGTCGGCATACATTAAGCGTTGGCGTCCTGCGTGGATGTCAAACGTCCCCGTCCCCTCAGATGAAGCTGTGGACCGCCTCGTTTTCAGGGTGTCAGGGCCGTGACGGCGCCGCAGGGTCACCGCTGACAGATCATCAATTCCACCGCGCCATAATTTGAGGTTTCAATGACAAGATGACAGGAAATGAGGGACGGCAAGGAACAAGGACAAACACCACCCCCACCCCCCTCCACCCAACCCCCCCGAGTCGTCAACGGCGGCGGCGGCGTTGGTCTCTGCTCAGCCTGAAGCCAACGGCGCCACTGAAACAGGCCTTACCTTGAATAATGGAGGGAGTCGTGGTGGGAGGGGTTTGAGCTCAGCGGGGGTTGGACTTCCTGTGGTGGGTCCCTGTCGGAGGTAAAAACAGCCGTCTGATCCGTTCGACTGTGTTTGTGTTCGTCTGCTGTTGTGTTGACGGTTTTTAACGGTTGTTTTGTCAGGTGGTTTTATCAGTGAATCACATGTTCAGGAAACAGAAAAAACAAAAACAAAACAGACGTTAAAGTAAATGTGAAGAGAAAAGGTCGTCGTGTTGGCGTTCACAGACCGAAGGTCCACTGATGGAACGACTCCAAGGCTTTTAGTGTCATGTGGACGATAAAGGAACAGGTTCCCCCTCCGATGGAAAGAGGACTGTGGACATGAGAGTTTTATGTCCCACTTTTCTACCATTTCTGTGATTGTTTTTATAAACATTTGTAATTGATTATATGTCGTGTTTACTGTTGTATTCTATTGTTAATCTTATTGTTTATTTCTATTGTCTGTCCTGCTGCTGGACCAGTTTGGGATCAATAAAGTCTATCTATCTATCTATCTATCTATCTATCTATCTATCTATCTATCTATCTATCTATCTATCTGTCTGTCTGCCTGTCTGTCTGTCTGCCTGTCTGTCTGTCTGTCTGTCTGCCTGTCTGCCTGTCTGTCTGTCTGTCTGCCTGTCTGTCTGTCTGTCTGTCTGTCTGTCTGCCTGTCTGCCTGTCTGTCTGTCTGTCTGTCTGTCTGTCTGTCTGCCTGTCTGTCTGTCTAAAATTCTTTAAATATTACAGTACCAAACATTGAAACAGCCTGACTCCAGTCCTGTAAACCTACAGGGGACAGACAGACATGCATGCCCCCCCCCCCCCCCCCCTTCCTACAGGATGAGTGTTAAACCTGCACAGAAAGCGTAACAGGAAAAGTTTGGATTTCTGTGTTTGTTTTGTAAGAACAGATATAAAAACAGAATCACCATGGAAACGATGAAGATAATTGAAGTTCAAAGTGTGATAAGTGTGTGGACCAAACTGTTCAGGACCAGGACTGTGAGGGAACGTCCTTATATAAGATGTCATGTAAAATGGGAAATGTCACCAACTAAACTAAATCATAACTTTATTTGTATGTTTGATGAACTTTGTTGGAAACAGAAGACGTTTCAGCCCAAAGGTTCTTCAACAGCATTTGACTGGTTACTGAACTAAGAGGTTCGTTTAAAAGGTTTATTTAATCTTTATTTAAAGAACTGTACAGTAATAATGAATGTCCTTAAAGTCCTCAGACCTGTAAAACTGGTTTTTGGCTGATTTCAGAGGTTTTGTAGCTAATTTCAGTAGTTTTGTAACTGATTCCAGTGTTTTTGCGGCTGATTTCAATAATTTTGTGGGTGATTTCAGTGGTTTTCTGGCTGATTTCCATGGTTTTGTGACTGATTTCACTAATTTTGCAGCTGATTTCCGTGTTTTTGCGGCTGATTTCAGTGGTTTTGTGGCTGATTTCAATAATTTTGTGGGTGATTTCAGTGGTTTTCTGGCTGATTTCCATGGTTTTGTGACTGATTTCACTAATTTTGCAGCTGATTTCCGTGGTTTTGCGGCTGATTTCAGTGGTTTTGTGGCTGATTTCAATAATTTTGTGGGTGATTTCAGTGGTTTTATGGCTGATTTCAATAATTTGGCAGCTGATTTCCGTGGTTTTGCGGCTGATTTCAGTGGTTTTGTGGCTGATTTCAATAATTTTGTGGGTGATTTCAGTGGTTTTCTGGCTGATTTCCATGGTTTTGTGACTGATTTCACTAATTTTGCAGCTGATTTCCGTGTTTTTGCGGCTGATTTCAGTGGTTTTGTGGCTGATTTCAATAATTTTGTGGGTGATTTCAGTGGTTTTCTGGCTGATTACCATGGTTTTGTGACTGATTTCACTAATTTTGCAGCTGATTTCCGTGGTTTTGCGGCTGATTTCAGTGGTTTTGTGGCTGATTTCAATAATTTTGTGAGTGATTTCAGTGGTTTTATGGCTGATTTCAATAATTTGGCAGCTGATTTCCGTGGTTTTGCGGCTGATTTCAGTGGTTTTGTGGCTGATTTCAATAATTTTGTGGGTGATTTCAGTGGTTTTGTGGCTGATTTCAATAATTTTGTGGGTGATTTCAGTGGTTTTGTGGCTGATTTCACTAATTTTGCAGCTGATTTCAGTGGTTTTGCAGCTAATTTCAGTGGTTTTGTAGCTTATTTCAGTATTTTTGTGGCTGATTTCAATAATTTTGTGGGTGATTTCAGTGGTTTTACGGCTAATTTCAGTGATTTTTGACTGATTTCAGTGGTTTTGTGGCTGATTCCAGGGGTTTTTGGATGATTTCAGTGGTTTTGTTTCTGTTTTTTGTGTTTTGTGGCTGGTTTTAGTGGAAATGCTTGGACCATAAGATGAAAACGTGGTGAAATAATTGAAATCTTTGGTGTTGGTGATGCTGCTTTTCCTGTGTGAGTGACTAAGTTGCCGGCGGGTCATGAGTAACCTGCGTACGTCTTGGTTCCCGTGCTGATGTGTATGTAGTTGTATGTTCATATGCTCATACATGTTGAGTGTGTGTGTGGTCGGACCGTGCAGCCTCGTCTTCCTGTTCTGAGCAGTCAGATAAACCCCAGTTCAAACCTGAACCACATCCACGGGATCCGCAGAGGACGAAAACAGAACAGGGACGAGGTCGAAGTGACGTCTGAGCCCCAGGCTCAACGACATCGAAGCCAAATTTATCTGCAAGTGGAAAACACAGGTTTATGCACATTTGAGCATTTTAGACGAAGCTGTGGAAAGGAAGTGGAAGAACACAAACGTTTGTCCGTCAAAGGCTGAGTTTGACCCACAAAGACCCAGAACTACCTGAGTTCCCAAATGAAGTTTTCCCCATAGTTAACCTTCCCCTAAGTCATTTATCACCATTTATTCTAGTATTATCTGTATTTGACATTTTTCAGGGTAAATCCTCTATTTTCTATATTTATTTCACTGATCATGTAGATGTTTCATAAAACTCAGACTAAATTCAAAGGTTATTTTATCAAAATACAGAAAACTGAAGGAAAAGGGACTAAAATGTATCATTAACTGAATATAAAAACACCTTACTTTTTTCATGGCACTCACTTTTTTTTGTTATTAATTTTTCATGTTTGATTTTTATTATTATTATTGTTATTACTTATTTTGTTTATTTTCTACATTTTCTTGACAATTTTTTTGAAGTTTTTTTTTTCATATTTTGTTCCGTTTTTGCCTTTTTTTTGTTCATGTTACTTGTTATTTTGTTGATTTTTTTTTTTTTTTTCATTTTTGTTAATTTTATTCATCATTCTGGATGTTTTTGTTCATTTTGTTGCTCATTTGGTGATTGATGGTGTTTAATTGTGTTTGATGGTGTTTGATGGTGAGTGATTTTTTTTTAATGGTGATTGATGTTGATTTATTTTGATTGATGGTGTTTGATGTTTTTTTTAATGGGGGTTGATGGTGTTGAATGGTGTTTGATGATGATTGATGGTGTTTGATGGTGACTGATGTTTTTTTAATGATGACTGATGGTGATTGATGCAATTGATAGTGGTTGACGGTTATGATGTTTTGTGTTTGATGGTGATGATGTTTGGTGATTGATTGTGTTTGATGTTGATTGATAATGATTGATGGTGAGTAATGTTGTTTGATGGTGAGTGATGGTGTTTGGTGGTGTTTGATGTGTTTGATGATGTTTGACGGTGATTGATTATGTTTGATGATGTTTAATAGTGTTTGATGGTCTTTGACGGTGTTTGATAGGTACTGATGATATTTGAAGTGTTTCATGGTGTTTCATGGTTTTTGATTATGTTTGATGGTGATTGATGGTGTTTAACAATGTTTGATGTTTGATGTGTTTAACAGTGTTTGATGTGTTTGATGATGTTTGATGGTGACTGATTATGTTTGATGGTGTTTGATGGTTTTTGATGGTCTTTGACAGTATTTTATGGTGTTTGATAGGGACTGATGATGTTTGATTGTGTTTGATGGTGTTTGATAGGGATTGATGATGTTTGATGGTGATTGATGGGGTTTGATGGGGTTTAACAGTGTTTGATGGTGTTTGATTATGTTTGATGATGTTTGATAGGGATTGATGATGCTTGATGGTGTTTAACAGTTTTTGATGGTGTTTGATGTGTTTGATGGGGTTTGATGGTGTACGTTTGATGGTGTTTGATAAGGATTGATGATGTTTGATGGTGATTGATGGGGTTTGATGGGGTTTAACAGTGTTTGATGGTGTTTGATAGGGACTGATGGGGTTTGCTGGTGATTGATGTGTTTGATGGGGTTTGATGTGTTTAACAGTGTTTGATGTGTTTGATGGTGTTTAATGGTGTTTGATGGTGTTTGATTATGTTTGATGTGTTTGATGGTGTTTAACAGTTTTTGATGGGTTTGATGTGTTTGATGGTGTTTGATGGTTTGAAGGTGTTTGATGGTTTGATGGTGTTTGATGGTGTTTAACAGTTTTTGATGGGGTTTGATGGTGTTTGATTATGTTTGGTGTGTTTGATGTGTTTGAAGGTGTTTGATGGGGTTTAATGGTGTTTGATGGTGTTTGATGGTGTTTGATGGTTTGAAGGTGTTTGATGGTGTTTAATGGTGTTTGATGGTGTTTGATTATGTTTGATGTGTTTGATGTGTTTGATGGTGTTTAATGGTGTTTGATTATGTTTGATGTGTTTGATGGGGTTTGATGTGTTTGATGTGTTTGATGGAGTTTGATTATGTTTGATGTGTTTGATGGGGTTTGATGGTGTTGATGGGGTTTAATGGTGTTTGATGGTGTTTGATTATGTTTGATGTGTTTGATGTGTTTGATGGTGTTTAATGGTGTTTGATGGAGTTTGATTATGTTTGATGTGTTTGATGGGGTTTGATGTGTTTGATGGGGTTTGATGGTGTTTGATGGTGTTTAACAGTTTTTGATGGGGTTTGATGGTGTTTGATTATGTTTGATGTGTTTGATGGTGTTTGATGTGTTTGATGGGGTTTGATGGGGTTTGATGGTGTTTAACAGTTTTTGATGGGGTTTGATGGTGTTTGATTATGTTTGATGTGTTTGATGTGTTTGATGGGGTTTAATGGTGTTTGATGGTGTTTGATTATGTTTGATGTGTTTGATGTGTTTGATGGTGTTTAATGGTGTTTGATGGAGTTTGATTATGTTTGATGTGTTTGATGGTGTTTAATGGTGTTTGATGGAGTTTGATTATGTTTGATGTGTTTGATGGGGTTTGATGTGTTTGATGTGTTTGATGGGGTTTGGGATTGAAGCTCAGGTCTGAAGAACTCCATGTGTTGGCCTGGTATGATCGTCAGCTGGAGGGGATGACTCATCCACACCACTTTCTGCTCTTTTATTTTTTATTTATTTATTTGCTCTCTCCTTCCCTCTCTCTCTCCCTCCCTCCTTCCCTCCCTCCTCCTCATTCCTTGTAATCTGCTGCGCTCAGCTCGCCTCCACATCCATTTGGCTGCAGGTTCTGGATTTCTGTGGTGGCATTAGTCATCTGTAATCACGTCTATAATCACTGGAGGATGATCAATACGGGAACTTTGCTTCAGATCCTGATTGGACACTCGAGCTGAAGACAGTCAAGAGGCAGAATGAGGACTGGAACAGAACTCTGCTTCACTTCACTCACTTCACTCATTTGCTCGGCTTGATTTTTGTTTCCTGTTTTTCTCTTAATTATAATCACTTCAAAATCATGTTTGAGCCTCAGTTTTACAGACGCATGTTTTGGTTTTTGTTAGTTTTAACTCTGTTTTCCCCCAAAAGATCACTGTTCACGGAGCTGAAATCTGTTCATTCTCAGAAAACGCTGAAGAGCTCAGTCAGTGACGTCACATCAACGAGGTTTGATTAAAGAGGTTCAACATCCACATCTGAAACGACAAACACTTCAACACTTTTAGGAGCAAACATGTTTAGTCTGACTGTACTGGTTTATTCTGGAACTGCACGGATGGTTTTGAATTTTTTTTTTTTTTTTTTCCAGTCATGTACAAAAACACATACATATAAAAAAAAACACAAAGTTAACACAAATGGTAACTGAAAAAGGAAGAAGCCGAACCCAGAGGCTTATTTCTTCTTCTTCTTTACATGTTTCATACACAAACATCCCTCTTACATTAGAATTCCCTTCTCTTCACTTAAAATTTTTCTGAATACAAACAGGAAGACTTTTACTTTTAGCACCAAACATAATTTCCATTGTTTTTAAATATGCAATATCAAAAAAATTGAATACGCCAGATTCTACAAAAAATGGATGACTTGATTGAAGTTAACCAGGTTTATTTATGACTCTGATAGCTTTTTTTTGGAGTTTAGTTATCAGGTCTATATTAGTTTTATACCCATTTCCCCATATTTCCACACAGTCTGACATACATGGCATTACCAGTGAACAATACAATACATGCAAACATTTCTTGTTTAACAAATTTCAAGTTTTATAAAGAATCACAACAGCCTTGGACATTTTACATTTGATATATTCTATTTGTGGTTTCCAACAGAGTTTATGGTCAATAATCACTCCCAAAAATGTTGTTTCATACAAAGCACATACACAGCAGTTTCAGAAATAAGGACATGACTGGACCTGTTGGCTCCGTTCACACAGCAGGTCTGAATGCACAATTCAGATGTTTTGGTGAAATAGGATTTTTTTTTGTGTGTTCGTTCATATTAACAAATTAAATGTGACTTCTATCAGTTTTGAGTCTGAACTGAATGCGATCCTGAAGTGACCCACAAATGCTGGGCCCCATGAATCACATGAACAAAAAAACAAACAGATGTTGATGGATGTTAGAACAAGAGAAGAAGAAGAGTTTTAAACCAAACGTGTGTATGTGTGGACACACCAGGAAACCACAACAGTTTAGAATTTAGGAGGAGTTTTTGGGTCTGTTTTGGGTCTGTTTCAGTGGTTTTTGGGTCTGTTTTGGGTCTGTTTCAGTGGTTTTTGGGTCTGTTTCAGTGGTTTTTGGGTCTGTTTTGGGTCTGTTTCAGTGGTTCTTGGGTCTGTTTTGGGTCTGTTTCAGTGGTTCTTGGGTCTGTTTTGGGTCTGTTTCAGTGGTTTTTGGGTCTGTTTTGGGTCTGTTTCAGTGGTTTTTGGGTCTGTTTCAGTGGTTTTTGGGTCTGTTTTGGGTCTGTTTCAGTGGTTTTTGGGTCTGTTTTGGGTCTGTTTCAGTGGTTCATGGGTCTGTTTTGGGTGTGTTTCAGTGGTTTTTGGGTCTGTTTCAGTGGTTTTTGGGTCTGTTTTGGGTCTGTTTCAGTGGTTTTTGGGTCTGTTTCAGTGGTTTTTGGGTCTGTTTTGGGTCTGTTTCAGTGGTTCTTGGGTCTGTTTTGGGTCTGTTTCAGTGGTTTTTGGGTCTGTTTCAGTGGTTTTTGGGTCTGTTTTGGGTCTGTTTCAGTGGTTTTTGGGTCTGTTTCAGTGGTTTTTGGGTCTGTTTTGGGTCTGTTTCAGTGGTTTTTGGGTCTGTTTTGGGTCTGTTTCAGTGGTTTTTGGGTCTGTTTCAGTGGTTTTTGGGTCTGTTTTGGGTCTGTTTCAGTGGTTTTTGGGTCTGTTTTGGGTCTGTTTCAGTGGTTTTTGGGTCTGTTTCAGTGGTTTTTGGGTCTGTTTTGGGTCTGTTTCAGTGGTTTTTGGGTCTGTTTCAGTGGTTTTTGGGTCTGTTTTGGGTCTGTTTCAGTGGTTTTTGGGTCTGTTTCAGTGGTTTTTGGGTCTGTTTCAGTGGTTTTTGGGTCTGTTTTGGGTCTGTTTCAGTGGTTTTTGGGTCTGTTTCAGTGGTTTTTGGGTCTGTTTCAGTGGTTTTTGGGTCTGTTTTGGGTCTGTTTCAGTGGTTTTTGGGTCTGTTTCAGTGGTTTTTGGGTCTGTTTTGGGTCTGTTTCAGTGGTTTTTGGGTCTGTTTTGGGTCTGTTTCAGTGGTTCATGGGTCTGTTTTGGGTCTGTTTCAGTGGTTTTTGGGTCTGTTTCAGTGGTTTTTGGGTCTGTTTTGGGTCTGTTTCAGTGGTTTTTGGGTGTGTTTCAGTGGTTTTTGGGTCTGTTTTGGGTCTGTTTCAGTGGTTTTTGGGTCTGTTTTGGGTCTGTTTCAGTGGTTTTTGGGTCTGTTTCAGTGGTTTTTGGGTCTGTTTTGGGTCTGTTTCAGTGGTTCTTGGGTCTGTTTTGGGTCTGTTTCAGTGGTTTTTGGGTCTGTTTCAGTGGTTTTTGGGTCTGTTTTGGGTCTGTTTCAGTGGTTTTTGGGTCTGTTTTGGGTCTGTTTCAGTGGTTTTTGGGTCTGTTTCAGTGGTTTTTGGGTCTGTTTTGGGTCTGTTTCAGTGGTTTTTGGGTCTGTTTTGGGTCTGTTTCAGTGGTTTTTGGGTCTGTTTCAGTGGTTTTTGGGTCTGTTTTGGGTCTGTTTCAGTGGTTTTTGGGTCTGTTTTGGGTCTGTTTCAGTGGTTTGTGGGTCTGTTTTGGGTCTGTTTCAGTGGTTTTTGGGTCTGTTTCAGTGGTTTTTGGGTCTGTTTTGGGTCTGTTTCAGTGGTTTTTGGGTCTGTTTCAGTGGTTTTTGGGTCTGTTTTGGGTCTGTTTCAGTGGTTTTTGGGTCTGTTTTGGGTCTGTTTCAGTGGTTTTTGGGTCTGTTTTGGGTCTGTTTCAGTGGTTTTTGGGTCTGTTTCAGCGGTTTTTGGGTCTGTTTTGGGTCTGTTTCAGTGGTTTTTGGGTCTGTTTCAGTGGTTTTTGGGTCTGTTTTGGGTCTGTTTCAGTGGTTTTTGGGTCTGTTTCAGTGGTTTTTGGGTCTGTTTTGGGTCTGTTTCAGTGGTTTTTGGGTCTGTTTTGGGTCTGTTTCAGTGGTTTTTGGGTCTGTTTTGGGTCTGTTTCAGTGGTTTTTGGGTCTGTTTCAGTGGTTTTTGGGTCTGTTTTGGGTCTGTTTCAGTGGTTTTTGGGTCTGTTTCAGTGGTTTTTGGGTCTGTTTTGGGTCTGTTTCAGTGGTTTTTGGGTCTGTTTTGGGTCTGTTTCAGTGGTTTTTGGGTCTGTTTTGGGTCTGTTTCAGTGGTTTTTGGGTCTGTTTTGGGTCTGTTTCAGTGGTTTTTGGGTCTGTTTTGGGTCTGTTTCAGTGGTTTTTGGGTCTGTTTCAGTGGTTTTTGGGTCTGTTTTGGGTCTGTGTCAGTGGTTTTTGGGTCTGTTTCAGTGGTTTTTGGGTCTGTTTTGGGTCTGTTTCAGTGGTTTTTGGGTCTGTTTTGGGTCTGTTTCAGTGGTTTTTGGGTCTGTTTTGGGTCTGTTTCAGTGTTTTTTGGGTCTGTTTTGGGTCTGTTTCAGTGGTTTTTGGGTCTGTTTCAGTGTTTTTTGGGTCTGTTTTGGGTCTGTTTCAGTGTTTTTTGGGTCTGTTTTGGGTCTGTTTCAGTGGTTTTTGGGTCTGTTTTGGGTCTGTTTCAGTGGTTTTTGGGTCTGTTTTGGGTCTGTTTCAGTGGTTTTTGGGTCTGTTTCAGTGTTTTTTGGGTCTGTTTTGGGTCTGTTTCAGTGGTTTTTGGGTCTGTTTTGGGTCTGTTTCAGTGGTTTTTGGGTCTGTTTTGGGTCTGTTTCAGTGGTTTTTGGGTCTGTTTTGGGTCTGTTTCAGTGTTTTTTGGGTCTGTTTTGGGTCTGTTTCAGTGGTTTTTGGGTCTGTTTCAGTGTTTTTTGGGTCTGTTTTGGGTCTGTTTCAGTGGTTTTTGGGTCTGTTTTGGGTCTGTTTCAGTGGTTTTTGGGTCTGTTTTGGGTCTGTTTCAGTGATTGGGTTTCCTGGTGTGTCCACACATACTGACACACGTTTGTTTTAAACTCTTCTTCTTCTCTTGTTGTAACATCCGTCAACACCTTTTTTTTTTTTGTTCATGTGACTAGTTGGACTAAAACATTTTTCCATTACAGTTTTGTGTCATATACCAATTTAACTATGCCCCCCCCCCCCAAAAAAAAAAAAGTGCAAAAACTTTTCATTGAAAAATGAGACTTTTGGTGAAATTGTTGTTTTTCCAATTGGTAAATATTTATGCACAAGTTATATTCAAGCAATTTGATGGTGAATGGAAAAGAGACGGTTGTGTGACGTATGTAAAATATACAGATGAAATAAACATAAACATTTGTTTTCGACATGTTCAGGGCCGTTTTAATAGCATTATGGGTCCAGGGACACAGCAGTGCACTGGGGCCCCACCCACAACTACTCACAGGAATTATTATTGGATGGAAGTCGGTGGTCTTCAGGATGTCCTTTTCATGCACATAACTCCAGATCAGTGCTGCAGCGTAAATTATTTTTGTGAATATCTTATTTGTTTTTGTTCATGTTTAGTTGGTTATTTTGTTTATTTTCCTACTTTTTGTTTTATTTTTTTCTCCAATTTTGTTCAGTTTGTTGCTTTTTTTGTTCATGTTACTTGTTATTTTGTTGGTTTATTATTCATTTTTGTTCCTTTTATTGATCACTTTGGCTGTTTTCATTCATTTTGTTGCTTATTCATACCTCCGCCAGGAGGTATTGGAATCATTTTGCTTTGTGTGTTTGTGTGTGTTTGTGTGTGTGTGTTTGTTTGCCTGTTTGTTTGTTTGTTTGTTAGCAAGATAACTCGAAAAGTTATTAATGGATTTTCATAAAATTTTCAGGAAATGTTGATACTGGCACACGGAAGAAATGTTTACATTTTGGTGGTGATCAGGGGTGGGGGGGGGTGGGGGGGGGGTGGGGGGGCACAGGGGCCCGCTGATCTGCCTTGGTAGAGGTCTGTGCTCTCCGAGTGCTTTTCTTGTTTTATTCTTTTTTTTTTTTTTTGTCCATGGAACTTCACTAACTGTCTTTGTCTTTTTCTGTTATTCCCCTCTGAATCATTGCTTAGGGGTTAAAGGGTTAAATATACAGAATTTCTACATTAATCCGGAACCGAACGCATCGTCTCTTATTCTGTCGATTAAACACGTTCATAATAAAACAGCAGAGAAACCATGTCTGCAAACAAACAGCGGAGAAGGTCATGCGTCTGTTTTCATTTAGGTAAATCTGCAGAAAAAAGGTAATCATGAAATTAAATAAGAACAGGGCTGCATAATCTGATGAGCGCTGAGCATGCTGGGAAATATGATAGACTTTAATATAGTTTGGTTGTGCGGGTCTGTGCTCAGGCTCTGCTGGTTGGGTTTTTGTTTTGGTGAATCTTTAAAAACGATGAAACTGTGAATTTTAATCCAGTATCAGGATTTAAAACAGTGGAAAACGCACTTAAATACATGCGTTTGTTTAATAGTGTGACTGAGAATCTGTCCTGTAGAATAAAATAAAAGAACAAAAGAACAAAACTGAAGATAAAAACAACAGGCAGAAAAAAATTAAGTAATACAATGAACAAAAACAAATAAAATGACACGTAAAAAGAATGAAAAACTTTTTAAAAAATTAATAATAATAAACAATGTGGAGAAAAGAAGTGAAATTTTTATTAAAATAAAGTTCTTAAAAAATCAAATATGCAACAAAATGAATAAAAGCATCCAAAGTGATCAATAAAATGAACAAAAATGAATAATAAACAAACAAAATAATAAGTAACATGAACAAAATCAACCATCAACTGAAAGAAATTTAAAAAAAAACAAACAAGAAAATAGCCTAGAAAATGTCAAAAAAATGAACCAAATGAATAATAAAATGAACAAAAACTAATAAAACAGCATGTAAAAATAATGAAAAAAAACAAAAACAAACAATAAATAATAATAAACAATGTGGAAAAATAAGCGAAAATTTTATCAAAATAAAGTTTAAAAAAAAAAATCAAATGAACAAAAGAAAAAATTAACAAAAACATCCTAAAGTGATTAATAAAATGAATAAAAATTAATAACAAATCAGTAAAATAATAAGTAACATGAACCAGATCAACCATCAACTGAAAGAAAAAAAAAAAAAAAACTAAACAAAACAAAACAAGAAAATAGACAGAAAATGTAGAAAAATGAACAAAATAAGTTAAAAAAATGAACAAAAACGGATAAAATAACAGGTACATGAATTAAATCTGGTTGTAAACATCAGATTTTATGTTCAGTTAGTGGTGACTTTTTCTGTTTTGATCAAATAAACCTTTGAATTTAACAAACATCTTCATGATCAGTGAATTAACTATAAAAAAAATAAAGGATTTACACTGAAAACAGATGTACTGGGGCGTTTTGTATCAAGTTTAATAAAGTTTAAAAAAAAAAAGTGTTAAGATATTTAAGACTGAACATGTTTTTAAGTTTCTGTTGCTGAAAAGTTAAATGTAGAGAAAATATCATGTGGACGTTGATGCAGAAATAGTTCTATGTCTCTAAATGTACAATATGCTGCTTATTACCGAGCTACGCTAGTTTATGCTTACATGACTCTTAGGCCCGCCCTTTCCACTGAACAACATTGGACCTACGTGGGAAAAAAATCTAATTAAAATTGTGACAAACTCAAGGTTCAACTGAACCCAATTAGATTACACGATCTGTTTGTTAGCCTCATTTACATGAAATTGAGCTCAAATGTTCATTGGATGAGTCTAGTTTGAGGGGGCGGGGCTTTTAGACTTCACACTATAGTCAGCCACCATCGCTCTTCTCTAGCTCCACCCCTTTTGTCCAAATATGAACACATATGTTTCCAAAAAATAAAGATGGTGGCGGCTAAAAACTCAAGTCAACACTTTTATTATTAGTGTAGTTTATATTTTCATTTGATCATTAGTGTAGTTTATATTTTCATTTGATCATTAGTGTAGTTTATATTTTCATTTGATCATTAGTGTAGTTTATATTCAGATCTTTGTGGATCGTATAGTGACAGATGTACATGGATGTTGGTTCCAGGTGTTTAATGTGTCATAATGAACATATTTGGGAGGATGAGGATGAGGATGAAGATGAAGGTGTTTAATCCTTTGGTCTATTCCTGTCAGCCTCTGAAAACTAACTGGGCTGTGAAACAGAATTAAAAGCTCAGTGGTGCTAATGCATCAATCAGAGTAAATGACTGGAACCGTTTCCTCTTGAACGTGAAAACAGACCCTGGGTCAGTCTGTCTTTACTTTCAGTCCAGAAAATATGGAAATGTTTGGATCTCAGTTTATTTATGCCAGTTACAGCCCAGAACATAAACATCTGGAGACACAGAAGAATACGTAGAATAGAGTATGAGGTGGATTATGTCCAAACATGGAAAGGTTTATGTTGTTTTTGCCATAGAAGTGTCAATATTTTTCTGTGCATTCGAACACTTTTTCCTTTGAATGACAAAAAATAAATAAATTTTTTTAAAAAGCTTCGCTTCAATAATTAAAGAAGAAGAAATGTGTTCAAGTGCAATGTTTGGAGTCTCAGATATTTCTTCACATTCGGACACTTATTTAATTGAAGTGAAGTTTTTTTTTTTTTAATTTAAAATATTTTTTTTGGTTTGTGCAACTTTTTGTCTGTCTTATCTGTGATTGGTTTACTCTGTGAGTCCCACCTTCATATCTGAACATATATATACACACACACACACACACACACACACACACACACACACTGTGTGTGTATGTATGTATATATATATATATGTATGTGTGTATATATATATATGTATGTGTGTGTGTATATATATATATATATATATATATATATATATATATATATATATATATATATATGTATATATATGTATATATATACTGTGTGTGTGTGTATGTATATATATACATATGTGTGTGTGTTTGCAGGTGTGTGTGTGTGTGTGTGTGTGTGTGTGTGTGTTTGCAGGTGTGAGCGTGTGCAGTAGACACCTGTTAATGAGCAGCTATTTTCGACTGGATGTCGTATCGGCTGCGACTGTGAGGCGGCGGCGGCGGCGGCGGTGGGTGGCAAGCGTCAAATCAGGACGGACAGAAGATGAGCATTAATGAGGTTTCAGTATCCAGACCACTGGTCTGATGTGGTTTACACGTGTGAAAACCCTCCAGGAACACAGTGCCAACGTCCACTGGAACCATATGGGGTTAGATTAGTGTCCAAATATGCACATGAACGCAATAGATCTGTAGATGAACAAAAATAAATGTGTGTAAACTGTGGAAAGAGTTCAGTCGTACATTAAATGTACTGTGTGTATTTGAACAGAATATGAATGAATTAGTTTAGACCAGAATTACAAACAGGAAATCTAACTGTACGATTGTTTTTTCTGCATCATAAATACAAATTCACCAACGTGACTACTGTCACAGATCCGTCCACACCTCACAGACATTATTTCTGGAGCAGAGGATCCATGGATTCACAGACTGACCATGAGTTCAGGTCCAGACCAGGTCCAGACCAGGTTCCTTCTACAGCTGAACAGAACCACGGACTAATGGTTGGACTGGACCCGGTTTGGTTCTCTGACTTGGTCGTCCATCTCATACAGTGATCCTGCCTGACCTGGACCTGACCTGGACCTGATCTGGACCTGACCTGGACCTGATCTGGACCTGATCTGGACCTGAACTGATAATGAATAATTGGATTTTACAACAATTATTGACATGGATTAATAGGATTAATGGATCAACAGGAATTAAACAGTTTAGATCAGTAGATGGTTTAGGTTAAAGGTGGACGTTTGGGTCTGTAAGGGTTAAAGGTGGACGTTTGGGTCTTTAAGGGTTAAAGGTGGACGTTTGGGTCTTTAAGGGTTAAAGGTGGACGTTTGGGTCTTTAAGGGTTAAAGGTGGACGTTTGGGTCTTTAAGGGTTAAAGGTGGACGTTTGGGTCTGTAAGGGTTAAAGGTGGACGTTTGGGTCTGTAAGGGTTAAAGGTGGACGTTTGGGTCTTTAAGGGTTAAAGGTGGACGTTTGGGTCTGTAAGGGTTAAAGGTGGACGTTTGGGTCTTTAAGGGTTAAAGGTGGACGTTTGGGTCTTTAAGGGTTAAAGGTGGACGTTTGGGTCTTTAAGGGTTAAAGGTGGACGTTTGGGTCTGTAAGGGTTAAAGGTGGACGTTTGGGTCTTTAAGGGTTAAAGGTGGACGTTTGGGTCTTTAAGGGTTAAAGGTGGACGTTTGGGTCTGTAAGCGTTAAAGGTGGACGTTTGGGTCTTTAAGGGTTAAAGGTGGACGTTTGGGTCTTTAAGGGTTAAAGGTGGACGTTTGGGTCTGTAAGGGTTAAAGGTGGACGTTTGGGTCTTTAAGGGTTAAAGGTGGACGTTTGGGTCTTTAAGGGTTAAAGGTGGACGTTTGGGTCTTTAAGGGTTAAAGGTGGACGTTTGGGTCTGTAAGGGTTAAAGGTGGACGTTTGGGTCTTTAAGGGTTAAAGGTGGACGTTTGGGTCTGTAAGGGTTAAAGGTGGACGTTTGGGTCTGTAAGGGTTAAAGGTGGGCGTTTGGGTCTGTAAGGGTTAAAGGTGGACGTTTGGGTCTTTAAGGGTTAAAGGTGGACGTTTGGGTCTGTAAGGGTTAAAGGTGGACGTTTGGGTCTTTAAGGGTTAAAGGTGGACGTTTGGGTCTTTAAGGGTTAAAGGTGAACGTTTGGGTCTGTAAGGGTTAAAGGTGGACGTTTGGGTCTGTAAGGGTTAAAGGTGGACGTTTGGGTCTTTAAGGGTTAAAGGTGGACGTTTGGGTCTGTAAGGGTTAAAGGTGGACGTTTGGGTCTTTAAGGGTTAAAGGTGGACGTTTGGGTCTGTAAGGGTTAAAGGTGGACGTTTGGGTCTTTAAGGGTTAAAGGTGGACGTTTGGGTCTTTAAGGGTTAAAGGTGAACGTTTGGGTCTGTAAGGGTTAAAGGTGGACGTTTGGGTCTGTAAGGGTTAAAGGTGGACGTTTGGGTCTTTAAGGGTTAAAGGTGGACGTTTGGGTCTTTAAGGGTTAAAGGTGGACGTTTGGGTCTTTAAGGGTTAAAGGTGGACGTTTGGGTCTGTAAGGGTTAAAGGTGGACGTTTGGGTCTTTAAGGGTTAAAGGTGGACGTTTGGGTCTTTAAGGGTTAAAGGTGGACGTTTGGGTCTGTAAGGGTTAAAGGTGGACGTTTGGGTCTTTAAGGGTTAAAGGTGGACGTTTGGGTCTTTAAGGGTTAAAGGTGGACGTTTGGGTGTTTAAGGGTTAAAGGTGGACGTTTGGGTCTGTAAGGGTTAAAGGTGGACGTTTGGGTCTTTAAGGGTTAAAGGTGGACGTTTGGGTCTTTAAGGGTTAAAGGTGAACGTTTGGGTCTGTAAGGGTTAAAGGTGGACGTTTGGGTCTGTAAGGGTTAAAGGTGGACGTTTGGGTCTTTAAGGGTTAAAGGTGGACGTTTGGGTCTGTAAGGGTTAAAGGTGGACGTTTGGGTCTTTAAGGGTTAAAGGTGGACGTTTGGGTCTTTAAGGGTTAAAGGTGGACGTTTGGGTCTTTAAGGGTTAAAGGTGGACGTTTGGGTCTGTAAGCGTTAAAGGTGGACGTTTGGGTCTTTAAGGGTTAAAGGTGGACGTTTGGGTCTTTAAGGGTTAAAGGTGGACGTTTGGGTCTGTAAGGGTTAAAGGTGGACGTTTGGGTCTTTAAGGGTTAAAGGTGGACGTTTGGGTCTTTAAGGGTTAAAGGTGGACGTTTGGGTCTTTAAGGGTTAAAGGTGGACGTTTGGGTCTGTAAGGGTTAAAGGTGGACGTTTGGGTCTTTAAGGGTTAAAGGTGGACGTTTGGGTCTGTAAGGGTTAAAGGTGGACGTTTGGGTCTTTAAGGGTTAAAGGTGGACGTTTGGGTCTGTAAGGGTTAAAGGTGGACGTTTGGGTCTTTAAGGGTTAAAGGTGGACGTTTGGGTCTTTAAGGGTTAAAGGTGGACGTTTGGGTCTTTAAGGGTTAAAGGTGGACGTTTGGGTCTTTAAGGGTTAAAGGTGAACGTTTGGGTCTGTAAGGGTTAAAGGTGGACGTTTGGGTCTGTAAGGGTTAAAGGTGGACGTTTGGGTCTTTAAGGGTTAAAGGTGGACGTTTGGGTCTGTAAGGGTTAAAGGTGGACGTTTGGGTCTTTAAGGGTTAAAGGTGGACGTTTGGGTCTGTAAGGGTTAAAGGTGGACGTTTGGGTCTTTAAGGGTTAAAGGTGGACGTTTGGGTCTTTAAGGGTTAAAGGTGAACGTTTGGGTCTGTAAGGGTTAAAGGTGGACGTTTGGGTCTGTAAGGGTTAAAGGTGGACGTTTGGGTCTTTAAGGGTTAAAGGTGGACGTTTGGGTCTTTAAGGGTTAAAGGTGGACGTTTGGGTCTTTAAGGGTTAAAGGTGGACGTTTGGGTCTGTAAGGGTTAAAGGTGGACGTTTGGGTCTTTAAGGGTTAAAGGTGGACGTTTGGGTCTTTAAGGGTTAAAGGTGGACGTTTGGGTCTGTAAGGGTTAAAGGTGGACGTTTGGGTCTTTAAGGGTTAAAGGTGGACGTTTGGGTCTTTAAGGGTTAAAGGTGGACGTTTGGGTCTTTAAGGGTTAAAGGTGGACGTTTGGGTCTGTAAGGGTTAAAGGTGGACGTTTGGGTCTTTAAGGGTTAAAGGTGGACGTTTGGGTCTTTAAGGGTTAAAGGTGAACGTTTGGGTCTGTAAGGGTTAAAGGTGGACGTTTGGGTCTGTAAGGGTTAAAGGTGGACGTTTGGGTCTTTAAGGGTTAAAGGTGGACGTTTGGGTCTGTAAGGGTTAAAGGTGGACGTTTGGGTCTTTAAGGGTTAAAGGTGGACGTTTGGGTCTTTAAGGGTAAACTGAAGTTGAATTCTATAAATGCATGAGTTTCAGTCCCGATGAAGTGAAGTTTTCAGACCATCATGTGATGGTTAAAGTCAGATCCCAGATATTTCTTGCAGCGTTGGAGCGTCCTCGTCCTCGCTCTGTGATTAAACTGACAGTTGGGTTGTCACCGAGCGCCAAAGCACTGCTATCCAAACTGTGAACGTCTGACATAATTAACAGCTTCAGCTGCACCAGCACCGACACACCACTGCAGCTGAGAGTCACAGGAAGCAGCAGAACCACCGGCACCACCAGGACCAGGACCAGGACCAGGACCAGGACCAGGACCAGGACGGCCAGGACCAAGGCTGTGGACCCGCCTCCACCTGGAAACCAGGCTCAGTGTCTGGAGAATCCATGAAAACCCAGTTAGTTCAGTCCATAAGGACCAGGACACACCCCTGTGGTTCACCGTTCAGAGGAGGGGAAAGTTCCCATCAGGTCACATCACAGGGCGGATGTTCGCTTTTCTGCAAACGGACCCAACATGAATATATACACACAAATACTCACTGATGTGATACTGAAGAACAATACAAAGATGGAAAACCTGCAACAGTCAACTTTTACCTTTTACATCGTTTCCATTTTAGTACAGCTTTTACCTTGTTGTGTCTTTTACATTGTTTTGTTTATTTATCTTTTACAAATAGAAACATTCATTCGTTCATTCAATCATTCATTGTATGAACCACTGAATTCTCTGGATGATTGTTTTGGTTTTGGAGTAAAATAAATAAAGTAAAATGACCTAAAAAATTAACCAAACAGGTAGAAAATCTAAGAGAAAGAACCAAATAGTTATAACATTGAACATAATAATCCAAGAAAATAGCAAAAATGAGCCAAATAAAACACGAAAAAGGACAAAAATTAACTAAAATGAGTAAATAAAATACGGAAAAGGACAAAAATGAACTAAAATGAGCCTAAAAAATAACAAAATGAACTAAAATGAGAAAATAAAAAAGAAAAAGGACAAAAATGAACTAAAATGAGTAAAAAAAAAAAAAAAAAAGAAAGAAAAATGAAAAAAATGAAGTAAAATGAGCCAAAAAAAAGAAAAAGGACAAAAATGAACTAAAATGTGTAAAAAAAAAAAAAAAAAAGAAAAAAGAAAGAAAGAAAAAGGAAAAAAATGAACTAAAATTAGTAAAAAAAAAAAAAAAAAAAAAAAAAAAAAGAAAGAAAAAAGAAGAAGAAAAAGGACAAAAATCAGTGGTTTTACTCCATTTTCATCTTCATGTCTTTTTTGTCTTTTTCATTGTTTCAAATTGAATTAAACTGTATTTTTTGACTGTTTTCAGTTTATTCTGTTTATAATTCTATCCTATTCTCTGGTCGTTTTTCACAGATCCCAGTGTTCGTGACCCGACCCCTCCGATGATGCATTCGCTGACACCGGCCATGGGTCGTAAAACGCGGCGCCGAGGTTCAACAGCCGAGCTTTTACAAACGAGACAGAGAAAAATGTCCCAGAGAAGAAGAATGTCCCGCACAGACGTTTCACCGCAGGTTGGAGACGTTTGATTGGACAAAGTTTAAGGGCGGAGCTGCTGGTCGTCGAACGCATCCGTCACGTCGATAGACCCGAACCCCGTCGATCCAGAACCGGCAGACGTTGATGAAAGGCCGGCGTTGTTTACCCGAAGCGCTCAGGTCGACGCTCCGCTGTGGAGGTGAGTGTCGTCTCCACGAGGACGCCTCATCCATCAGATGCAGACGATTCCTACAGTATCTGAAAAACGGCAGGAACGTCTGAACGTGTGCGTGGCCTCGACTTCGAAATGAAACCTCGCACACTCATCGAATTCTACCAGCACACCTTCCATTTACGCCAAATATTCACCAGAAAAGATGGAAAAAAATCACACGAATTCTACCAAACGACTGGAAAAACAACAGGAAATGAACCAGATAATCATTCAATTAAACCCCCCCCAAAAAATTATGTATTTAGAGAAGAGGTAAAAACTGTACAAAATAATCAAGAAAAAAAATAGTCTGAAAAATACTAAAATAACACAAAAAATCTACCATATAATCTGGAAGTGAAGAACACACAGGCAAAAAAAAAAAAAAAAAAAATCATACAAGTGGCAAAAATTTAATAAAATTATCAGTAACAACTAAAAATGAACAAAAATATATAAAATAATTAAGACTATAGAAAAAAATCAATGAAATAATCAATATGTTAATCAACATTTTCAACTTCTTTCATCTTATGCATAGTTTTTTTTAGTCCCATTGTGTGTGTTTTTTAAATATTAATAAAATGTGCAAAATTGTCTGAAAAACAGAAAAAACAACAACAACATGAACAAAAACTGACAAAGAAAACCCCAAACCTTTCCCTTTAACTGATACTTTTACTCATTGTACCTTTAATTTCATATTTTTACTTGTTACACCTTTAGGTTTATATTTATTGTTCCTTTAATTGCATATTTTTACCCACTGTACCTTTAATTTTTTTTCTCATTGTACCTTTAATTTTATATTTTTACTCGTTATGCCTTTAATTTTATACTTATTGTACCTTTAATTTTATATTTTTACTCGTTATGCCTTTAATTTTATACTTATTGTACCTTTAATTTTATATTTTTACTCGTTATGCCTTTAATTTTCTACTTATTGTACCTTTAATTTTGTATTTTTACTCGTTATACCTTTAATTTTATACTTATTGTACCTTTAATTTCATATTTTTACTCGTTATGCCTTTAATTTTATACTTATTGTACCTTTAATTTCATATTTTTACTCGTTATACCTTTAATTTTATACTTATTGTACCTTTAATTTTATATTTTTACTCGTTATACCTTTAATTTTGTACTTATTGTACCTTTAATTTTATATTTTTACTCGTTATACCTTTAATTTTATACTTATTGTACCTTTAATTTTATATTTTTACTCGTTATACCTTTAATTTTGTACTTATTGTACCTTTAATTTTATATTTTTACTCGTTATACCTTTAATTTTCTACTTATTGTACCTTTAATTTCATATTTTTACTCACTGTACCTTTAATTTTGTGTGTGGTGTTTCCTCGGTGTTTGTTGGTTTTAATGTAATAAATGTAAATGACTGCTGTCAAATGTCCGGTTGTTGTTGTCTTTCTGTTGAATGTCAGTGAACATGATGACGTGTGTTGTGTTTATATTTTATTAATGATCAGAACTGTGGATTTTCAGCATTTTATTGAATATCAGTGTCGATGTTTGTTTCCTTAAACGACACCTGTTTGTTGCTTTGATTCTGACTCGTCTTCAGTTTATTTTCATCCTCTCGTATGTACAGTACAAGACCGTACCGTTTCCCATGATGCACTGCTGGTTGTCCCTGGCTGAGCTCAGACTCTACAAACACAACCTGTCGATGAATCACTGACAGGACGACAGATGAGACGACCGTGACCTTCCACCGGTGGAATCCATCAGGGAGGAAACCAGCAGATCTCGCATGTCATGTTCTAATCATAGATAAATCAACCAAAGAATCCAAGAAAAAGCACAATTTTATAAAAGAAATCAGCTAAATAATTAGAAAAATGGCAGAAACTGAGCCAGATCATCTTCAAAAAGAAGCAAATGATCTGACAAGAGTGAAAATGACCAAAAAAAATCAACCAAATAGTTAGAAAAGTGGCAAAAATTTTTTTACAAAATAATCAATAAAATCACCAAATAATCTAAAAAAAAAAAAAAAAAAGGCTAAAATAGCAAAAGACAAAAATCAATAAAATGGTTAGAGAAATAATGGAAATGAACCAACCATTAGCAACAAAATAAGGAAAAATAATCTTTGTTTTTTTTTTTTAGAATAATCTGTTTAAAAAAAAAAAAAAAAGATAGAAATTGAACCAAATAATCGATAAAAACAACAAAATATTCAGCAAAATGAGTAAAATATGAACCAAGTGAACCAAATAATCAGGAAAAAAATGGTTTCATTTTCCCAGAATAAAGTGCAGTTTCTGTGATTATTTGTGATTTTGTGATTAAATAATGAACAAAACAATTAACACAAGGGACAAAAATGAACTAAATAAAGACAAGAAATTAGGAAAATAATAAAACAATGGACAAAATTATCGGCAAAATGAGCTAATATTAACAAAATAAACCCAATGAAAAAAAAAAAAAAAAAAAATACAAACCAGTAAAATAACTTGATGAAGCAATGGGCAAAAAAAGGACAAAAATGGACCAAACATTCATGAAAATTGTCAGAAAAATTTGCAGACAAAAAACATGAAAAAAGAAAACAAACCAAATGAAAAAACTCTCAGTAAAATGAGTTTGAAACCAGTTTTAAATGACAGGAGTCTGACCATCAGATCGGATCGACCTGGGTGTAAAATGTTTCCAGAGTTTGCGTGTTGCGTTCGATACAGTCTGTAAAAAACAGTTCTTTTTTTTTTTTTTTTTTAATTTATCTTTTTATGAGCAATGTAACAGAGCATACAGAGGATCATAAACACAATGCATTCATTTTACATTGCCTTTTTATATCATTTTTCCCCATTCCCAATCCAACCCCAAGGCCCTCCGAGAAGGGGCAACAGCAGAAACAAGAACATCACAACAGTCTCTGAGCAGTAGAAAATCAAATAAGTACAAGCAGTATCAAATCTGTGGTGTACAAGAATATTAATTGAGCTAATGGAAATAAATTAAAAAAAAAAAAAAAAATCATAGCTTGTAGATACCTGTGTTTACTTTTAAATATTAGACATTACCTACGTAGATGTATCAAATGTGACAATAATTAGTAGACAGAACAAATTACAACAAAAAAAACAACAATACCTAAACAATAATAAAACAGAGTAGGGTGGAGGTGTGAGAGATCAATCTGAAGGCAACGTTTGTAAAGACTGAAAGTAATCTAAAAAAAATTGCCATTTATTAAAGAATTTAGTTGAGGAGCCTTGTAGTGAAAGTCTAATCTTTTCTAATTTAAGAAAAAACATAACATCTCTAAGCCAACATGAAATAGACGGGGGTTTAGGAGACTTCCACAAAAATAAGATACGTCGTCTTGCAAGGAGGGATGTCAAAGCTATTATATCAGACTGTATTTGGTTAAGACAGGAGTCAACAGGGAGCCCAAATATCACTATAAAAGGGTGAATATTGATATTTTTCCTAAGAATATTAGTCATGATCATAAAGTAATCACCTCAAAATTTCAGTAACTTGGGACAGGAAAAGAACATATGGGTTAAGTTGCAGGGAGATCCTTGACACTTGTCCCATCGGTCCACAATATTTGGATAGATTGCAGAGAGTCGAGATTTTGATAAATGGATTCTATGCAACACTTTAAACTGAATAAGTTGTAATGTAGCACACGGTGTGCTGGACCGTATACTAAGGATAGCTTTATCCCATAGCTGGTCTGTGAGGTTTAAGCCTAATTCACCTTCCCAAGAAATTGGAGCTTTAGTCATCAAATCATCATCAAATGAAATTAACTGTGTGTAAATTTTTGATATAAGCGATTTCTCTTTGGGTTTCAAAGTTAGAAGATCGTCCCATGGTTGTTTGGCTGGAAGGGAAGGGAAACCTGTAAAAAGAGTGGAGGCACAGTGTCGTAGTTGGAAATATCGAAACAAATGGTTAGCTGGTAAATTGAAATCTAACATCAGATCAGAATATGTAGAAAAGATACCATCTTTATAGAGATCTCTGAAACATTTAATGCCTTGGTTCTGCCAAATCATAAAAGTGGAGTCCATAAGTGAAGGGGGGAATAGATGATTTTTAGTTCTAGGTATGAAGGTGGAGGTCGACAAAAATTTAAAGTGGCGCCTAAACTGAAACCAAATCTTAAAGGTGGAAAGCACCACTGGATTGTTTGTGAACTTGGAAGGATTCATCGGGAGGGAAGGTAAATAACAGTTCTGATGGAGGCTGTGGAAGCCTGTGGTGCATTCACTGTCTGCACTATTCCCTCTGTGGCTGTGGGATCATGGTGACGATGCGTTCACAGTCCCCACAGGCCAGTGTCACTCATGTTCTACATCCTGGAGGCCCTGAAGGCATCACAAACATATCAGCGGGGTGGGGGCGGGGGTGGGGTGGGGGGCCTCAGTGCTTGACAACGCCCCCCCACGGCTCCTTCTGTGAGCCATCGATCATGTAATCAATGACACATTATCGCCACGGCGACCCCAGACCATTGCAGAGGAGCAATAAGCGCTCATTACCGGCCCATGTGACATTCAGCATCACAGGGGGCCCAGGGGGTGGCCGGGGGGCGGAGCCACCGATTGATCCACACCGAGGAGGGGGCTGTAGTGGACTGGGGGGAGGGGCTGGTGGGGGGGTGGGGGGGGGGCTGGGCGGGGCTGGGCGGGGCTGGGCGGGGGGCAGCGACCCCAGGGTTGGTTTCAAATGTCATGTCTTTAATTAGAAACGCCGAAAATGAAGCCAAGGCAGAGGAGGCGGAGTCAGAGTCGGCCTTCAGGTTATGAGCCTTTCTGTATCCATGGCAACCGATTGGACACCACTGCCGGGTTTTCTGCTCCTCTTCATTTTCATGATGGAAGTAAAATAGGAGACTCAAAATGAACCGAACGACCTGAAAATTGCAAAACTGAGAAAAAACTCTTTAAAAAATCAACCAAATAATCATCAAAGTGAAGAAAATGGGAAAAAATGCACCCAAACTAGAAGCACTCGGAGAGCGGAGACCTCCGCCAAGGCTGATCAGTGGCCCCCCCCCGTGGGCCCCCCCACCCCCGATCACCACCAAAATTTAATCATTTCTTCCTTATCCCATTTCCAACAAACCCTGAAAATTTCATCAAAATCTGTCCATAACTTTTTGAGTTATGTTGCACACTAACGGACAGACAAACAAACAAACAAACAGACAAACAAACAGACAAACAAACAAACCCTGGCAAAAACATAACCTCCTTGGCGGAGGTAACTAGTCAAATAATTAAGAACAATGGCAACAAATTAAGAAAACCATCATCAAAATAAAACAACACATCTGAAATAATTTTATTACTTATTTATTTGTTTCTACATTTTCTTGCTCATTTTCGTGTTTGTTTATTATTTTGTTCCCATTGTTTGTTATTGTGTTGATTTATTTATTCATTTATGTTGATTTTATTGATCACTTTAATTGTTTTTGTTCATTTTGTTGCTCATTTGATTCTTTTTTGCTTTATCTTTAAATTTCAACTTTATTTATTATTTTGTAAGTTTGTATTAATTTTTGTAGATCTTTTCTATTATTTGATAAAATCATAAATAATTTATGAGTCAAACATGCAAAAAAAGTCATGTATATATTGTTGGTTTTACATACAAACACGCACGTGTGTGTGTGTGTGTGTGTGTGTGTGTGTGTGTGTGTGTGAACCCCTGCCATTGTGCTGTTCTGGCTGTTCTGTGTTTGGTCTCTAATGTGTGCTGTCGGTCTCTGTCGGTCTCTGTCGGTCTCTGTCTAACGTGTGCTGTCGGTCTCTGTCTAACGTGTGCTGTCGGTCTCCGTCTAACGTGTGCTGGCGGTCTCTGTCTAACGTGTGCTGGCGGTCTCTGTCTAACGTGTGCTGGCGGTCTCTGTCTAACGTGTGCTGGCGGTCTCTGTCTAACGTGTGCTGTCGGTCTCTGTCTAACGTGTGCTGTCGGTCTCTGTCTAACGTGTGCTGTCGGTCTCTGTCTAACGTGTGCTGTCGGTCTCTGTCTAACGTGTGCTGTCGGTTTCTGTCTAACGTGTGCTGTCGGTCTCTGTCTAACGTGTGCTGTTGGTCTCTGTCTAACGTGTGCTGTTGGATGCTGCAGTTATTGTCCTCTCCTTTCATCCGGTCTCGGTCTGTTCCAGTACAAAGCCTCCGTCACGGATGCTGACGATGACCTTGTTACTAAAGTGCTGGAATTAATACGTGGAGAGGAACCCGATTTTTGATTGGCATGCATATGATGAATGAATTAGGGGGCGAGGCGGTTCTCCATGAATAGCGCGGAAGTTGATGGACGTTTGAGTCGATGCTGAGGTCTGCAGACCTGAGGACCAGATAATGAGCCCTTCAGCACTAAGGGTCTTCTGGAGTTCACCATGTGCAGTCCCACATACAGGTCCTCCGTGTATGTGAGACCAGTAGACCCAGACCAGACAGGAGGAGGACAGGAGGACTCATATGAAGGGTCTGGAATGGACCGCGTTCACCTCATGGAATCAGAACCATCTGTACTTCAGGTTTTCATTTCATATCCTGTATCATTCACCTGTTCACACACACGTGGTGAAAACTAAAGCTGGTATATTTTATGGAAAAAAGCTTCAAATCAAGTTGAATGTAAAAGTAAATCTTTCCATGTAATTTTCACACTTACTGACATTTATGGGTCAAAATGTTTTTTTAAGGACACTTGGATCTAGATGGTCAAATGTTCATCCATTTGTGCTAAATTTGAAAAACTCATCTGACACATCACACTCATAATACTGGACCAGTGAGAGCACTGTGACCTTTGACCTTTGGCCTTTGACCCCCAAAACTTCCTCAGTTCATCCTTGTATTCAATGGAATGTTTGGGCAAAAAAACTCTCCAGATGTTCCTGGATTATCACCTTCATAGACATGGACAGACATGAGGTCACAGCTACAGTGAACTATGACCTTTGACCACCAAAACTCCCTCAGTTCATCCATGTGTTTTAATAGAATGTCTGAGAAATTAGATAGAACTTTCCAGATGTTCCTGGAATATCATCTTCATAGACATGGACAGACTTAAGGTCACAGTTACAGTGAACTTTGACCTTTGACCACCAAAACTCCTGCTTCATCATGATTGTTTTTTTTTGTTTGTTTTTTTTTTGTTTTTTTTAATTCACTTTTTATTGACATTCTATAACAATGTTGACAAATATATTCATTTTAAATGTCATCAACATTATGTTAATCTGAATGTCCCATTTTTTAACAATGAAACAAACAAAAAGAACATAAACAAGTAGGGAGTGAATTGTAGTTATTACGTTTACTATATCTAATCTTCTATTCAAAAATAAAAGTATCAAAGTCCGGTCTGCGTGGCATGATGTATTCCATCCATTTCTTCCACCGCGTAACAAACAAGTCCTTCTTATAGTTCACCTCTGCAGTAAGTCTCTCCATCTTATATATGTCCACTGTAATGTCCATCCACATGCTCAGCGTTGGGCTTTCCGATGAAAGCCATTTCCTTGTGATGGCTTTTTTGGCCGCTATTAACAGGATATTAAATAAACATTTGTCTCTCTTTGGCCATCCTTCTGGTATAAGTCCAAAAAATAAAGATTTACATTCAAAGGATAAGTGGCTCCCGATAATTTCTTGTGTTTCCTTATGTATTTCCTTCCAGTAATTTTCGATAACAGAACAATTCCAGAAGAGATGACAATGATTTGCATTTGTATTACCACATTTTCTCCAGCAAACTGGGGAGTTATCTCTATAGTGAGACTTTTGATGTGGTGTTATGAAATATCTAATCAAGCTTTTCCAGCCAAATTCTTTCCAGCTCTGTGAACTACTACACTTCCATTGATATTCCCAGACTCTTATCCACTCTTCTTCTGTCAGATCCAATCCTCCCTCTATTTCCCATTTTGTTTTTATATATAAAGTGGAATGTGTTTTCATGTTAACAAGCCCTTTATATAGATCTGAGATTATACCTCTATTTTTATGTGAATCATAAGCCCTTATGAATACATTCAATAACTGATTACTTTTTTCTGCTAAATTTTTTATTTCATCATGATTGGTTTTAATGGGCTGTTTGTGCTAAATTAGGGAAAATCCCTCCGTTAGTCCTGATATATAAAATTAACCATCTTCATTAAAAGTTGCTCAGATCATCCTAGTATTCAATGGATAGTTTGGATAATAATAGAAAGAATAACTTTCCTGTTCCTGGAATATCAACCTTGACCTTTGACCTCCAAAACATCTTCAAAGTGGAATAACTGGCAGTAAAATCAACAGTCTTTGTGCTTTGGAAGGAAGACTCTGATGACAAATACTTATCCAGTCAGGTCAGATGGTAACTTTGCACCACGCCCCTTTAATAAATTCTCTCTTATGATTGGCTGACATGTAGCATGTCAGGTTATGGATTTTTAATCCTGTAAAGTCTGAATCATTAAATCATTGACATTCCAGTTCTTTGAAACCAGAGCCTTTATTGGTCCTTCTGAACACCCCCCACCCCCACCCCCGCCCCCCCCAATTTTTTTTTTTCGAATATCAATTTCCATGTATGAGTTTCAATTTTGTATCATATTTGATCCATCAGGTCTCAATGCTCAAATATTATTATTTTTGAACAAACAAAAACATAATCTAACACAAACATGTGTCACACATTGTTCATTCCTGTTGTAAATGGTCCCAGTTCTTCCTCCTTCCTCATTAATGACAGTCTTGCAGTGTCACTCTAAAGGCCTCTGGTGAATGAATTCCTCCCCCTGGTGGATTATCTGTGTATTGCATGTATCTAATTGTATACATCAGGTTTTTCAAGACCAAAACTATCACACTGATCATGTAGAGGGCTTCAAAACTCATGGATCAAATATGATATGTTTGGTGTTATAGGGTTAAAGTTGGAAATCAACAGATTGAGCTCAGAAACTGGGGGAAACTGTATTTGTTTTGTGAATTCCTGCACATGGAGACAGTTTTCCTTTCATTAGGTTTTATTTGTTAGCATGTAAAGGGTCTGTGATGGATGTTCTTGGACTCAGTCTCTTCCTAATGTAGAATATGAGGCAAAATGATAATTTAGTCTGTTCAAAATGTTGACTATTCATGATGTATTCTCATACATTTGGGTTATGAAGTGGCATTGAATTCCCCCGACACGGTGCGATTTAATAAAAGACACGACATTAAGAGGTGATGAAGTGCTGATTGTTCCTCTCGTCCTGGAACATCCTCACATAATGATGTTAAAGGACATTTGCGTCCAGTCCACAGTGATGGTGTGAGTCTGCTGAGGTCACGTCTCTGAATAAAACCTGCTGAATAACAAGACTTTGACTTCGATTGTTTCCTTAATGAGGCAGAAGCCGAGTGCCTGCCGTCTCCCGGGGAAACCAGCGGCTCTAAATCAGCAGAATGAAACCGTCTGTCGCTGCAGGGGGGGCGGGGCTTTAAGACCCGACCTCGCCGACGTGACAACTGAATCAAAAAAATAACACTGGTTGAGCCGCCGCCGCCGACTGAGTCGGTGCTATAATTAACCAGACGAAGCCGTGGTTGGGCCTGAACCTGACAGCGTGGCGGCGGCGCTGCCTGTGCCGCCGTGGTTTCACATGTTTAACAGGCATTGAAAATACTGAGAAATAAGAAACCAGAAGGGGAGGGGCTACGGGGTAAGGGAGCGGTCCAAATATTCATGTGCATGAGACAGAAATGTGTGCATATTAGTCTGTAGGTGTGTAAGCGGTGGTGTCGGACTCTGCATTGTGTTTTTTAAGGACGAGACCCGCACATATGACTTTGAAGGCAGTCTCCGTTTATTGTTTTTCCGCTCCTGACAAAAGTGACGTAAAACACAAAAACCTCCGGTCAGCGACCCCCGTAAAACATGCCCCTCTCCCATAGAGATCTGGAACAAAAGGGCAATACATTAAATTATTAAAACAAAATACAGCATACCTGACAAAAGTGACACAAAACAAAAACCTCCGGTCAGCGACCCCTGTAAAACATGCCCCTGCACAAACCAAATGATACAGAAATGTATTTCAGCACATCATAAGCACCTCATACAGTTTGAACTCACCAGTTCATTTAAAAATTAAATTAGCAGAGGCTAAACCACAAACTTCCTCTGACTGCACGGCTGCTTACCTCTCCCATAGAGATCCGGAACAAAAGGGAAGAGGTAAAGGCGCCAAAACTCTGGTTATAGCGGGCAGAGTCACACTGTAAATGACTCGTCGGGGAACAGACTCAAATTCAAAGTTCCACATATTGACTGGGAGGCCCATAATGTCAAGTATTAACCAAAAGAAATGAAAATAAAATGAACAGATTTTGTGTAATTATAACAAGCAACACACAATATTGTCTACATACTCACATTGCTGTGAAATAATTGACCCTTTTACAGATGTGCAAACATAAATATGTGTAAACTCTTTAATGGGGGGGTGGGGGGTGGTAAACAGGACAAATTCATGGGCCCAGCATTTGTGTGTGTGTGTGGGGGGGGCAGTGGATATAGGTTAGAAGTTGTGAAAATGTAGTGTAAGCTCTGCAGTAAGACAGGCATCAATTCAATTCAATTTTTCAATTCAATTTTATTTGTATAGCCCAATATCACAACAAGGTTATCTCAAAGGGCTTTACAGAGGCAGTTGGAGTAAACAACAGTCAAATAAATCAAAGCCGAGAGTTGGACGTTGAAAGTTAGGTTTTACTTTAGTTTTCACGCCTGTTGTGGTAGTTAGGGCACTTATGAAACACAACTGTATACCCAGGTTGTGATTTGTCCAAAAAACAGAGGGGGGGGGGGGTTCTTTTTTCTTTTGGTTTGGAGCAGGGGTGGGGTGGGGGGGTGCAGTACTTTCAACGTCCAACTCCTGGTTCTATTATTCAGCGTATCTTCCACAAAATTTGAACAACTTCTAACCTGTAACCACTGGACCCCCTCCACTGCTCTATGGGCCCCCCACAAATGCTGGGCCCCAGGACTTTGTCACGTTTACCCCCCCTTTATGGCGCCCCAGTGAATGGGGATGTTCGCTAATTCTGAGACTGTGACAGTTGGGTTCAGGTGAACACTAGTGTCAGTAATGAAGGGTATAGGTGGAAGAAAACTGACACAACCTGATGGGATTTCCATTGGTTGATTGCCACCCCCCACCCCCCCAAGGAAAAAATTCAATGAGCAGAAGTAGGGATGTCAAAACCAGAGGAGGGTTGATCCCCCCCATCCTCCCAACAAATCACACCCTACGTATACCTGCAGCTGTTACACTACATTCATATACACCCCTCCACCGGTCTGACGACAGATTTGCAGATCATTTGTTCTCTGAAGGGCCCACTACGTTTCTCTTCCTTGGGATCCATAATTGGTAGCGGCGCCCCAGAGTTCAGTCATACATAAAATGTATTGTGTGTGTTTTATCAGAATATGAATGAATAACTTTTGACGTCAAGAATTACAAACACGGAACGCATCTTTACGACTGTTCTTTCTCCATCACGAACACAAATCCACCAATGTGACTCTACTGTCAAAAATACACCACTACCACCTATTTTGTTCCACAAATTCGCTGATATTCTTCTACGACATTTTTTTGGACATTTAGTAAATATCTGTAAAGTTTTGTGCATATGTCCAATGGAGAAGTGACTACTCATTCATGGCTCCAATTTAGTCGACACAGGATTAATTGTAAAATTTTTTCCGATATTAAATAAATCTGTGTAATTCTGACCAATGATATTAATCCTTCGATGTTACTTGATGCTTCCATATTTTTTCTACCTTCAGGGTTGTCCTGGTAAAGAAGGAATTACCAGATATTCCTGGGATGCTCAGTATTTATGACTTCCTGTCGGCCATCTTGGTTATAAAAAACTCCACTTCCCAGGACTGGCCAGTAGGTGTCAGTGTAGGTGATGATGCACCAGTGTCCACTGTGTCGGCTGTTATGAACAAAAACAACCATGAATATACAAGAGAACAGCTGGAGAACAGAGGAATACTGGGACTTAAAGGGTTAAGGATGTTTATTACACACATTCACTACCTTTTCCCTGCTTAGTTTTTCCACTTTCTTTAGTTTTTATATGTGTTTTCAGCTGTTTATCCTCATTACATTTTACATTTTTGATGCACGATATGTCTTTTCTATGTGTTCTTGTTTCATCTGTTTGGGTTAAAAAATAACTGATAATTCATATCAAATGCACTAGAACTAATGTCTGTTAATCAGTAGAAAGTAAAAAATATATGTTAAAATATTGTGTGTAAAGTGTGTTTTCAGAAGAATAAATAACCATGGGAAAGTAGATCAATGTTCTGGTGGAACAGCACAAAATACAAGTTCGACACAATATCTAGAGGTGTTTTTTTCCAATTTTTCCACCAATTTTTTTGTTCAGATCATCTCTCTCCATCCTGGTTCTGCATAATTTCAAGTTTCAGATGCTGTAAAATCAGAAATAGCACATTTTTAGTCATAAAATGAATGAAAGCATTAGCGACGTTTGACAAAATCAGCTGAATAAATGGAATAATAACAGACCAGTGGTGGCGTCTGTTTGTGCCCATTTTCAAAGCCAGACAAACTGGAGTCTTCAGAGTTTTCTCCAAAAATACGGTGATAATATGTCACAGAATAAATCTCTTCCCATTCCATCCACAAAAACAATCAGAGAATAGCCCGGAGCTTTGCTAATGACCACGGATTTGGAGGCTTTTATCAGAATTGCGACGGTTGGAGGTCACGAGGAGCAGGAAGAGCTTCGGTTTGGTCCAGTGGTCTTCAACGCACTGAAATCAGGTCAGAACCAAACCTGCAGCTTTAACACCGATGGACGGATACAGCGACAATGCAGCGGATGACTTATAAAACACACCCATAATGGACTTGAACCTCCTCTGGAACTGGACTGGACAGTTTGTAAGATTTATAAGAAGGACGCCTTAAAGGACATTTACTTTATCTTAAAGCAGTGACATTTGTCATTTTTAAATGTAATTCTTCCTTTTCCCTCATTTCCCTGTGGTCTCCATAAACTGTAAATGCTCTCATTGGCTCTGAATTCTTCATTCATTCAACTCCACAGGTCCAACGTAGAAGGTGCAGAAAGATGAAAATCATTTGACCCGAGAAAAAAACAATTTAAAATATGCAACAAACCAGAAAAAAATACAACAAATACAAGAAGAAAATGTTGTGAAAAGGGAAAAAATTAAAATGATATAAAAGATGCAACAAAATACAAAAAAAACCAAACCAAAACAAACAAAAAAGGCAGGAGATGAAAGTGATCTAAAACCTGCAAGAAGATGACACTAAAAATACAACGAAATGAAAATAATTTAAAAGACACAACAGGATGAAAAGAATTTAGAGGAAGCAACAAGACACACAAAAAAAAGAATAAAAAATACATTTAAAGCAGTGATATTTGTCTTTTTTTAATTTTCCCACATTTCCCTGTGGTCTCCATAAACTGTAAATGCTCTGCTTGGGTCTGAATTCTTTATTCATTCAACTCCACAGGTCCATCTTCAACCCTATTTCTGAGTAATGACACCAGAAAGGTGGTTTGTAGCGCTGGCCCTTTAAATGCACAGAAGACACTTCAGGCCCCGCCCCCACCACCTGGACCCAAGACTGGATAAGATGAATCAGAACCAGCACCTTGGTCCAGGGGGTGTCAAACTCATGTTAGTTCAGGTTCCACATTCAGCCCAATTTGATCTACAGTAAAAGATTAACATGGTAACCTAGAAATAATGACAACTCCAAGTTTTAGTGGAATAAATATTACATAAATAAATATTACATTTTGAAAATATTTACATTTAAAAACTATCCTTTCACTAAAAGATGTGAATAACCTGAAAACTCTGAAATTTATATATATATTTTAAACAATATTATGCCTCAACTTATCATTTCTACATGTGCATTATAGATCAGATCTACAAAGGCACGAAACATTAAATAACAGGCAGAATATTGTTAAGATTACACTTAATTTCAGGTTATTAACGTTTTATTGATAAGGATAGTTGTAAATATTTTCATAGTGTAATGCTTGTTTGTTTTTTAAACTAAGAAGAAAATTTATAGTTGTCATCATTTCTAGGTTATTATGATATTATTTAACTTCAGATCAAACCAGTTTGACATCTTTAATTGTTAATATCTTCGGTGTTATTTTTGCCCTTTGTAAATTCATCCCACGTACTGGACCCTTTGGTGGGCTGGTTTTGACACCCCTGCCTCTGGGTAATTCAGCACAACCTTTTTTTTTCTTGTGTAAAACATGCACATGTTCAGTCTTGATTGATATAAAGTCCTTCTACAGATCTATGAAGGTTGTGTGAGCTACACTTGTTTACATGACGAATAAATGGCGCTCACAACACTGACAATTTTAATGTCACATGCTATTGGTCCTTATGTAAGTCTGTTAATTGATTCTGCATTATGATTGGCTGGTGGGAGGGGCTTAGTGAAGTGTGGGTGGTGGATCATGCAGAGTTGAAGAAAAGAGCGGGTGACGAAAATGAGACATAAGAAGGATTAAAAAAAAGTAAAGGAGCTGTGACTTTGCAGTGTTTGTAAGTTTCAGTCTATATATATTAAGGTGAAGGGCCCACTGACTTCAGGATTTTAAGAGAGTTTAAGGTACTGAAGCTAACCCGCTGAGTTAGCCTAGCCGGCTAACTAGCCTAGCTTAGCACTGGGGAACCAGAGCTTCACAGACACGGAGCTACACCACCCGTGACGAGGGAGAGGCTTCCTGTCAGACCGTGGACCGCTACCAGCCCAGGGGAGGTGCAGCAGTGGGTCTGAGGTGGATTTGACCGTGGATTTGTGAGTATTCACCTACTGCTGTTTTTTTTTTCTTTCTTTTTTTTTTTTAAACTTCTGCTGTTTGGAGGAAATTAAACTGTGCTGTGTACGTCATCATTATCATGCCTGAACCGGCGGTTGTTGTTATTTTCCTCCCGGTTTTTGCTCCTGTTTACCGGCTTGTGTGACTGTGTGTGAGTCCATTGAGGTAAAGGAGTGATTATTGTGATTTAGAGAACTACTGCCTTGCAAAGGTCATTATGACCCTCCTAGTGAAGATTGACTAGTTCAATCAGTTTAGGTAACTCATTTTAGTTAAATCAGTTTAGTTAACTAGGTTTAGTTAACTCAACCCAAATGAAATTGTACCAATGAATCAAGTATAACTTTTATTGAAAGAAACATGAACCCTTTCATGCATAAATTGTGAAAAAAATGTATCTAGATTTTTTTTGTAGGTTATTTTTATTACTCCAAATTAGGCTAAAGTTGAAATGCATTTTGATTGTTTTGTTTTTTTTTTTTTTAAGTATGGCTTTATTAATAAGATATTGAACCTCCTGAGACCCAGCAAAGTACAAGTTTTTTTTTTTTTTTTTTTTTTTTTTTTTAATGAAATAATTGCCTATTTTGGAAACAACATGCTGCAACAGGTTTTTCAGATGCATCTTTACATTTTTTTATGGAATGTCCTTTGCAGTGGACTTTTTTCTTTTTTTTTTAATATATAAAGCTGTGAACCCTTGTCCAAACATGGACAGTAAGCCCATGTCTGGGTCTGAGGAGGTGAACTTTGGCAGATCCCAGATCAGTCCACATTCTACAGCTAAGATGATCCTTTAGTTCATTGTATGTCTGAGGGTCTATAAACACTGCCCCCATGTGGTTTGGAGAATATGACCTTTAGAACCCTTTGGAAAGTGAGTTCAACTATGTGTAGACATCATGCGTGAAAGGGTTAATATTATAACGATTCTTTCTGCTTTTCTATGAGTAATTTGTGGTACAAATTAAGATAAACTTAAATTTCGGCTTCTACAATGCAAATAAAGTCAAACAGACCCTGGAATGATACTTAACCAGATTAAAATATATTATGTACATTTATGTCATTATAATAGTGAAGTTTAATTTTGTTACAACAACAAATATATCTGGTAACAAAGATGAATATTTTAACAGTATCAGTGACTGCAATGAGACCCTTTTACTCTGCACATATTCTCAGATCAGTAATGCGCAAACTGTATAAATTGTGCAGAAACAGAAACATTGCATTTTTCTTTTGTCCCAGTGAAATACTTGTCCATTCTCCAAACCTACATGGATGCGTTTGTTGTGTGTTCCATAAATGAGTTCTCTCCCATAACATTCTAGGGCTGGGACCTGTAAGAAACAAAAAAACAGCCTAATTTTATGAATGACTGTAGAACTCAGGGTAATGCCTTTGGTGTAGAAACCACAGGGCCAGACCCAGCGGTGCCACAGGAACCCATGTCCTGTTCAGTAGTTCAATAGTCTATAGTCACATGTGACAACTGACAGAAATAACATTTGTGGTAAAAAAACTTAAATTCCTCCTGCGTGACACAGGGACTCAAAATGAACATAATTTTATTGACTTTACTCAAATGTCCAAAACATGCTGTTCTCATCATAAATGGATCCTAAATGAAACATAGGGCTTTATCTCTGATATTCAACTACAACACAAATCTGTTGTGACAGAGGGACAGGTGTTAACTGGGACACGGGGACAGGTGGGAACTGGGACACGGGACAGCAGTTTGAACCTTTGTTTAGTATCACAATAAAAGACTGACTGGAATTAAAACACTACAAATATGATCATAAACTTGTACTGAACAGACATATCACAACTGAAGTGGTATTTACAGATAATAACAGAGAATATTGGACTAATAACTGGATTGGACAGAACCTTTGAATATTCATGTACTGTTGAAGAATTAGTTCAACAGATTCACAGACTGAAAATATGACTGATACAAGAACAAATATTATTATTAAAGTTAATAGTGCATTTACATATGACTTCTTTTTTGTTTTCATTTTATATTGATTATATCTTTGCATCTCTTTTTTTCTGCAAGAGATACTAACATTTTGTAAACAGTTCCATTAAATAGAGTTCTTCAGCTAAAAAATTCGCCTCTTTTGAGAAATGATAGGTGGAGCTTTAATGTGTGACACTGATGTTCACTTTGGCTTGTTCTGACCCTTTTGCACATTTCAGTGAACACATTTTCATCGTGTGTAAATCGACATTTCTGTGGTTTGCAGTGTTTCTGTTTCCTTTGTGCATTTATTCAGATTCTTTCTCAGTTGAGGATGATGGAGGTTGAATGGTGATGATGAATGAGAGTTTACAAGTGTTTTTGGTGGAAACTCAGGATGATATAATGTGGATATTCAGTGAAAGAGCAAACTTAACAGGCTGAGAAGAGGGAAGGCTCAGTAAGTGGTGAATGTGCCTTCAACATGAGAACCAGGGAATAATGTCCTGAGGTCCTCCAGTTATACTGGTCCCATGTGAATGAGGCTCTAGAGTGGAAAGTCATCTGTGATTCATAGTAAAACTCCAGATGGACAAATGAGGCCACAGTCGTGGTAATTAATTCAACCCTGCAGCTGGATGTACAAGACATGTGACAATGTTTACTTCATCTGGATGTCATCTGTATTTATCGTCTGTATTGTTAATGTTGGTCCAAAATGACAAGTTTCTACTCAGATGTAACAAAGCAAAGCATCAGTCTGTCAAGAATTACAAACACGAAATACAACTATACGGTTGTTCTTTCTCCATCATGAATACGAATTCACCAGTGTGACTCGACTGTCCAAAATCCGTCCCCACTTCACAGACATTATTTCTGGAGCAGAGGATCCATGGATTCACAGACTGACCATGAGTTCAGGTTTCTTCTCTGTGGTCAGAACTTTGGACTAATGGTTGGATTGGACCTGGTTTGGTTCTTTGACTTGGTCGTCCATCTTGGACAGTGATCCTGCCTGATCTGGACCTGATCTGGACCTGATCTGGACCTGAACTGAACCTGAACTCATGGTCAGTCTGTGAATCCATGGATCCTCTGCTCCAGAAATAATGTCTGTGAAGTGGGGACGGATTTTGGACAGTAGAGTCACGTTGGTGAATTCGTATTTGTGATGGAGAAAGAATAATCGTAAAGTTGTATTATGTGTTTGTTATTCTTGTCTAAACTTATTCATCTGTATTCTGATAAAATAAACACAATACATTTTGTGTATGACAGAACTCATTGAAGAGTTTATACATATTTACTTTTGCACAACTATATTTACTTTTGCACAACTAAATGTATTTTTGCACTATATGTATTTTTGCACAACTATATTTATTTTTGCACAACTATAGGCAGCATTTCCACTGGTAAGGTTTTGCTGTGGTGCACCGCACTGTGAATGTTGGTTCCTTTGTTGCACAAAAATACTGTTCTGATCTTGGATGATTCAGGGACTGTCCACAATGAATTCTTTCCACAACTAATAGAATATGAACATTTGAGCTGGGTCTTAAACTGTAATGTCTGTAAAACTAAATTTTATTTATTTATAATTTTTTTTTGGTGTATGTTTTGTACTGATAAAGCTGGATGTTAAAACTTTATTTGTCCAAATCCTGTATTTTAAGTTTTTACAAAGTAAAGTTTTGTGATTTAGCTTTAGATCCAGTTCTGATCAAAGAACAATTTGTTTTTATATTTGTGCATATTTGTGGTGTAATTAAATTTTACCAGGAAATAATCTTTTAAAAAAAGAAAAAAAAAAAGTATATTTATATCGCCTTGGTAACAATATCGTGATGTATTGTGATATCTCGTACCCCGATCCGAGTATTGTGATTTGTATTTTATCTTCATATTCTTGCCAATACACACCCCTTTTTATAAATGACCTTTTCAGAAATAAATACCAGACTTTTCCCACACGTATGTAGCCTTGACTTACAGGACGACACATGGAAAGACACATTCAGGTTCTGTAAATCCACCGTGAGCACCGTTGGACTTGTTTTCAGACCCTCATGGTGCCTGTTGTTGGGTGACATTTCCTCAGGACCAGATTTATCTGAGTACATAATTAAAACGGCCATCGTGCGAGGCTGCAGCTTCTCTACCTGCTGCCACATAAATGCTGTCAGAAATGTGACGAATGTGACGGCAGAACGTGACACCGGGGCCGAAAAAACAAAAACATGTATGTCGTAAATCTGACAGTGTGGCGCAGAGCGCTGGGCGCCACTCATCACGTGGCTGATCTGCATTGACGAACGGTGCCGATACCACACCGAGCTCGTAACACCTGCAACAGATTTACAGCTGGGAAAAGCAGATCCAGTTTGTCAGGAACGGCGCTGATCTGACTTCGCAGATAGAACGCGCTTCTTTAATCCACTTTTAATACTGGAGTCCAACCGGAGCTCACATCAAATTTTCAGAAAGCGCAGGATTTACTGGGACTCTCCTCCGTAACGTTAACTGATATGTTTTCCTGCCAAGCGTGTGCCCGGATAACTTCTGGTGCATGGTTTCTATGGCAACAGCAGAACCATAGAAATCCATTTTTCGGTCCGCTGCATCCACAGAGACACTTGTTTCCTGAGCTTTGTCTGAACTTTTCTCTGTTTACACACCCTGAGTTGGAAAAAGCCAAGGTTAACCCTTTAACTCCTGAGCCCTGATTCCAGGTAAACATTCATATATTAATGTGGAGTTTGGATTAGATGTTCAGGTTCCACAGTGTGATTCAGACTCAGGCTCATAACGGCATGAACATACATGTGCAAAGCTTATAATCAGGTCTGTCCAAATTAACTTGTTAACTCAGATGAATCCATCCTCCTGCTGAATGTGATTGTAAATGTGAACTCCATGAACCCATCTACAGCAGAACGACTGTGAACGTCTGCTCCAACACATGTAGGTCAGTTTGTCCAGTAGAGTTAGCGTTAGAACAGAACCAGCAGAACCAACCCATAAAGATGGAAAAGCAGAATCAGCAGAACCAACCCATAAAGATGGAAGAGCAGAACCAGCAGAACCGGCCCATAAAGATGGAAGAGCAGAACCAACCCATAAAGATGGAAAAGCAGAATCAGCAGAACCGGCCCATAAAGATGGAAGAGCAGAACCAGCAGAACCGACCCATAAAGACGGAAGAGCAGAACCAGCACGTTGGCCCTCTGGATGGAAATATGAGGAGAGAAAAAACCAAGACTACTTTGTGATGTTAAAATTAGGGCTGGGTATCATGGGCGATTTCCTTAATCGATTCAATTTCAATTCATAAGGTTCTGAATTGATTAATTATGATTAGATTCAATATTGATTCGATTCAGTATTAATTGATTGATTCAGAATCATTTAGTGATACCAAAGTACAATTTTGAGCTGTAATCTGATTATTTGACTACTGCAGCCATGCAATATGGAAACAATATTGATATTAGAAAGGAAATAAATCTGACATTTCATCAGTAAATGGATGAATCTGCTCTGAAATAATGAACAGAAACATGTCCAGGTTTCTCCAGTGGATCAGAATGGACTTCTTCGTCATCTTTATTCTGTTTTCTATCTGGTGCTTCTAGTCTTAAGGCACATTACTATCACCATGGGGCACTGACACCAATTTGCCCCCCCTGAAAAAGACTCATGTTGGGCACTTGGTACAAGAAACTCACTGCGGGGGGTGGGGGTGCTTTTCGTTTACTGCTTTACTATTCCTCTAACTCCGCACTCAGCCATAGGTGATCGAACTTAATATTTCTACAACGATTGGTTTCTACGACCCGCCTCTACTGGCCAGTTCCTCCGCGCTGCGGGTTCCAGTTTGAGGCCTGGAGGACCTTCCACTGAGGGGTTTTCCCCACCCTTCCTCCGCCTCCCTCCCGTGCCAGGTACGTTGCGAGCAAGACCAAGATGGCCCGTCTCCCCAAGGGGCTCACAAGACGCAGCCGGCCACACCTCAGTGTCAGCGGTATCCGGGTTAGGTACTCGCAGTCCTGCTCTGAAAAATCGATCTCATCCACTACTAACCGATTACACTAAATGAAAATGAAATCGATCTGAAATCGATCAGATCAATTTTTTTACCCAGCCCTTGTTAAAATGGAGTCACAAGGTAAAAAAGGGTTAAATAACAGATCATGGTTTGTGTTAATGCAGCTCTGAGGACTTCAGATTTATACTGTGAAATGTCAGCTTGCACCATCCTCAGGGGTACAAAAGTATATTTAACATCATATTTAATTTCTTTCTCTCGCTGCTCTCGCTTTGCTTTCCGTCTCCGTAATCGCAGACGTCCTGCAGAGCGGATTTGCAGAGGATTGATGCCTCCGCAGAATTTAAACACCAGCGTTTGCTTCTTTATGTACTTGCCGAGTCCTTAATTATTTGCTCCAGAAGCCCGTCTTCCCACTTGGTCGCCGTGCAGCCTGTCGCCTTCATCTGTTTGACAATCAGCCACCTGCTCGCCGGCGCCGACGCAGTTTGACTCCAACCAGAACAAAATGTATGTGGACAGATTCTCAGAGGGAGACGCTCACAGTCGGATGGAAATGCAGAACGCCGGGTTTCACAGCCGTGCACCGAAGAGACGATCCGCCTTGGAGACACCCACCATTCACTGACAGGGTTGACCTTTGACCCCTGGGCTACACACCTAACCATAGATCCATATTCAGTGTGGAGGTAAATGAGCCTAAACGGTATTGATTAACGGCTAAACACCTTGTGTTGTGTTTGTGCTGCTCTATCAATCACAAACAGATCAATCAGGATTTTCTCTGCTGCTCAGCCATGATTCTGAGGAAATCTGTCAGATGTGAAATGCACCATGGGAAAAATTCCATCTGTTCGTCTGTCCGTCCATCCATCCATTGTCCGTCCATCCATCCATCCATTTGTTCATCTGTCATCCATCTGCCCATCCATCCGTCCGTCCATCCATCCATCCATTGTCCATCCATCAGTCGTCCATCCATCTGTCCATCCATCAATTGTCTATCCATCTGTCCATCCGTCCATCCATGCGTCCGTCTGTCCGTCCATTGGGATGGAGGATCTTTTTAACTCAGACCTGGACTTAAACTCAAACATCAGTACATTTATCATATTATAATAAATGTTGATAAATCACTGTAGGTTTCTGATGAAATGTGTCTATGAAGCTAAAGTCCAGTTCAAAATATTCTGGGGTTTATTTTGTCCTAGTTCAGTGAAAGGAGACGTTTATTAATTTATTGTCTTCTGGATCCGAGTGAAGAGCCCACTTAGCTGAACTGTGGCCCCGGGCCCCTCAACGCCACCGCCACTGCTGTTGATTTTGGCCATTTCAGCCTCTTCTGTGTCAACATCTGCTCCGAGCTTCACACTTCAGATTGAGCAGAGTTGAAGGAAAATGGAAAGGCTCTAACCTTTGATTCTATTTCAGTGAGGACGGCTTTGAAACCCGACACTTGGCGAGCACTTTGTCCGCCGTTCGCTTTACACCGAACGGCCATTATCCAGCTTTCAGAGGTTCCACCGTCTAAAAGCTCTCCCTATGCCGTGACCCAGTTTCTTTTTATTCATTTCTTTGCCTCTCCTGTGTCCCGCAGCTTTGATTGACAGGTCATGTGTCCATTTTTTCCCAATTAAACCAACAGGGATCAGGAAGTGGAGCAGGTGGACACGCCTCAGAAAGGTGACCTCTGAACGACCTTACCTGTCAAACCACAAACTCACTTTATGATGAGAATTACAGTGTCGTGTCTACAGGCTTGTCCTCAGATTCCACAAAAATCTCACATTGACCCTATAATTTACAGCTGCAGCTCATTTATTGCTGATATTGTTCAGTTATTCAATACTCTAACCATTAAATGTCCCAAAAAATACAACAGGAAGAACGTAGACCTGAGATACTGGATAGAGAATCAAATATGATGCATGTAATGGAATAAATGGTAAATGTTGTTAGTTTAGTTAGTTTTAATGGTGTTAATCTTAACCATTAAAGACCTAAAACTATTTTTGTAGCGACTTCCAAATACATTTTTTTCAACATTCAACATTTTCTTACTAATTTATCACATTTGTTGTGATATTATTGTCTTTTGCATTTTTTCTGTGACCAAGGACTATTTTAATGGCGACTTCCAAATACATATTTATCCATTTTAGCTAATAATTCACAACAGTAGCTCATTTCCTGTTGTTATCCATCTGTTTAACTTATTATTTTATCTCTTAAATGTCACAAAAAGTAAACAAAAATTATCACCGTTTTCAAAGAAATTTATCAATTTTAAGAATACAGAGCTAAATTATCACGTGATCCCTGTATCAGTCTTATTTATTCAGAAAACAACACTAGAGTAAATGGCTTTAGTTTATTGTGCTTTAAATTATGCAAAATTTCAACAATGCAAAATTTATTAAGTGAACTTAACCCTTTAAATTCATTTGTATCGTATTTGCTACACCAGGTTCTGAGACCTTTAATCATCAAGCTCAGTATTGCCTTAAAACCTGCTTTATGTGACAAGATATGTGTTTTCTGCCCGCTGCAGCCAGTGAAAGGACTTTGTTTTTGTTTTTTTGTTTTTTTTTGCCTTTTTACCCTCAGCTACACTGACCGCAGGGTATTGTCATCAGTTGGTTGTCTGTCCGTCTGTCCCAAAACTTTGGCATGCACTGATAAGTCAGGCCACTGGGGGCAGTAGTGCGCCTGATAAGTCAGTTCGAGGGTTTTCAAGTGCACACACATTATGTTTCAATTTGGCCGCTGACATTAAATCATCCCCACACTTTCTGTAGGAAAGTCTTTGGTAATTTTCAAAAAGTTACGTTGAAAAGAACATTTACTTTATTTAAAAAAAACAAGTACTTCATGCACTGAAACCATGCGTAGTTACTTGATAATTGATTCTTATAGTACAGTTAAGTTGTGTTAAATACGTGTGTATCAGATTTGATACTGCAGGTATATAAGGTACTTTATAAAAACGCCAAATGTATCAAATGTGATACAAAAATATATCGGAAACAAAATGATACGGCAAAATATGTTGTTGGGATATTGCTAAGAGGTCTAATAAACATCTCAATATCAAAAAATGTAAATTTTGTGGCTAGTTTTTGACAGGGCAGGTTTTACAGGCAATGGCATTATGGGTAGGACATACGTCTGCATTAGTTTTTCTTGGGTCATTCCATAAATGTTGATGTGATCAGAGCAGATTGGTTCTGTGCGTTGCCTTTGGTTGGGCCTAAGCCCCTACTCCTCAGCCAGTTTATGGTGAAGCTGTTCCAGTTCAAACCTGCCTTTAAGACCAGATAAAGATAGATGCAAAATCAGCCACCACAACCACTTTCAGGTTTGGTCAATCACATTCTGTGCTAAATAGATATTTCCATCTACTCCTTCCAACAATTTTGCGTGTCCTGGCAGAAGCGCCCATATTTCATATTTATCAAGGCAAACACGCTAAAATGGGTTGCACGAGTTATTTTGCCCATTTGAGAGACACAACCTTCTGTGTGTCCTGTTACTAGATGAGCTTCAATGTGTTTCTGCGCGTGCAGTCAAGTTTGTACATGTTTTTACACAAGCAAACCTTTTGTAAATCAGGCCTTTTGGTTTTACTGGTGAATCAGTGTAGATGGTGATGGTGTTTCCATGTTTAGTTTGGAGCCTTTGAACGTCCAAATGGGACATAAAGCATGAAAATCAACCACCATGTGCCGTTAGCAGTGTTAGCGGTGTTAGTGGTGTTAGCGGTGAGGGGCCACGGCTCGGCTAAGTGGGGCTCTTCACCCTGATCCTCAACACGATGAATTAATAAACGTCTGGAGACTGGCTCCAGCAGAAAATAAACCCCAGGATATTTTTAGCTGCACTTTAGCTTCTCAGACACACTTCAACAGAAACCTACAGCGTTCCTGGACACCAAACAGCTTTTCAGGATGGTGAAAAAGAGACGGCCATTATCGCACAGGAGTAGGAAACCAGGAAACGGAGCAGCAGAAAAAGCCCGTAAACAACCATCCACATGTTTTTATTTGTGTTCATTGTTGAAGTGTGTTGTTGATGATGCTCTGACAGGACATTTAGCTGATGTTTACTACACAACATCAGTTTGTCCTTTATTTATCCAGGAAAATCCAGCCTCGTGTTCCAGTTTTAGGCTTAGTTCTGGATCTGGTTCTGGTTTCTAGTTCCCAGATGCACTATGTGTCCAAAAGTCTGTGGACCTGTTGAAACCAGGTGTTTCTGTTCTAACAGGGGTCTGGGATCCAAAACAATAAGGACTAATGTCAGAATATAGTTTTATGTTATGGGATAGATATCAGTGCATTGGTTTGTTTGGGTTAAATTGTTATCTTTGCTTCAAAGTGACTGAGATAGTTTTTACTTAATTTCTCTAAACACTGATTGTTTTTTTTTTTTTTTATTCATGTCTATTGATTTTAAATGTTCTTCCTCTAAATTTCTAAATTATTTTTCCTTCTCTGACAGTAAATAATAATTTTCTTCCACAACAAACCATCTAAATCTCCCATTAAACTTGAGTATGATATTATTATTAAAGTTAACAGTGCATTTACATATGTTAGTCATTTTTTAGGTTTCATTTTTATATTGATTACATCTTTATATCCTTTTTTCTACAAGTGATACTGAAGTTTTGTAAATACATCCATAAAATAGAGTTGTTAAGCTAAAAGATGAGCCTGTTTGAGAAATGATAGGTGAAACTTTAATACATGACTCTGAGGTTCACTTTGGCGGGATCTGGCCCTCCTTCTACTTTCCTTCGGCCCTGAGCTGCTCTTTCACTTCCATCTCCAAAATGACTGTTCTCCCGTTGGAGTGCTGCTGAGTAATTTAAAAGCTAATGAGAGAAAATTAAAATGACACAGTGTTTCATTGGCAAGACATCCTGCTTTGATCGAGTGGCCCAATTAAAAGTAAGGAAGATAAAGAGACCCGAGGGGAGCGCGCTCTTTGTTCGCCTTTGTCAGGTGAATTAAGGTGCAGCTCGGTCTGAGCTGCAGACCGGAACATCGGGTTGCCACTTAAATTAGATCCAGCGGTCTGGAGATGAGGAATCCTCCGATGGAGACGACAGCGCTACGATAGGAGCTGGACCGGACGGAGTTCCAGTTTAATATAATGTCTTTGTCCTGAGGTGATCTGCAGAAACGAGGGTCACGGAAAGACTTATTTTACCTCAAATGGTATCAAATGGTCTTTTCTGACTCACTTCAGGAGCTGATGTAGAGACGATGAGGGTTTTACTACCAGTCTGTTAACCCTCAAAGACCAAAACACCAAGAGCATTTAGTGAACTACAATGTTTAATAACTGTCGAACCACTAATCCTGTCAATACATATACCTGAACCAATAGAAGAGTGTGAGAATATGAGCAGAAGTACTGAAACACACTGTGGAAGTACTCCACCACAACTGCTGGGCCATGTGTTGATGGATTAGAAAATGTAAATGGTTACAGATATCAGTGTAGTCACTAGCACTGATAGGAGGTCATATATGGACTTTCATGTGGGTCCATGACCTTTGCCCTTGAGTCACCTTGAAAGGTCAAACTGATGGTCATCAATGTCTACATTTCAACAATCTTGTTCTCTGGAGACTGATCTCATGAAATGCCGTTGTATGTCACCCCAGTTCTTATGACATTTGCCGTGCTATACGTACACATTTTCAACCTTTCGCGTGTTCTTCAACGCCATTTGATCGTTTGTCAATGTACACCAAGATCTCTGGTTCACATAACCCGAACCCTCAGTGTGTGGTATTTGACGCATCGATTCATGTTGGACAAGGGGCGAATAATAGCTTATAATGTGTAAATATACTCGCCAATTAAAAGAGGCGTGCATATTTACATTTACTTTTAAATAGTTTTATACATCACTTTATTTCCATATTTTGAGTCATAATCAGTGATGGATTCTGTTTAGTGGCGCTTCCTGTTGATTTTACACAGAAAAGCTCCTGAACACCATTAGTCTGGTTAAAGCCATCCTGTCTGGAAGAATTTATTCTAACATATCATTATATCTTTTTAAACAAACTCCCGTAACCACATCCAATCAGTCTTCATCCTGGTCTTGGTCGTGTATCTGCCCACTTACTGTTTCATTTGCATCTACCAGGCTTTAATTACAGGTTGGACTGAATGTGACATGAATGACAAACCAAACAAAGCCCTGACTGACGGAGTGCGACGCCACATCGGCTTTAATTGTGTGTAGATGATTAAAAAGCAAAGCTGGAATAACTGGACAGTGAATGAAGCTTTTGTGAAGGACAGTAGGATGTTCACTGCGGCGAATAATTATCACGTGAATGAAAGAGGCCAGAAGGAGGAGAATAACAAATCCTCAGGGTTTGAAAGGAAAAATAGAGGTGAATGTGCATGAACAGAAAGCAGAATAAATGAATTTAACCTGAGATTTTACTTTTACCCATTCGCCCTTCAGTCTTTTACTGTAGGACAGATACAACACACACTGAGTCCAGTCAGATGTGAGGGTTCTAACTTTATTTCACATCATTTTGAGGAATCAGCCTCGTTTAATAAACATCTTAACTAACTGTATAATATACTAACTGTATAGAGTTCACGTTAACCGAAAATATTCTGTCATTGACGGATTTTTTTTTTAAAAGGTGATGGAAAATTCTGAAAGTCGTCCGTCATTCTGACAGATTAAAATACTGAGAATAATCTACCAAAGAAAGTTTTCACACAACACTGTGAACAGAACCTGGACCAGGATCATTGGTCTGTCTCTGAAGAAGGCATCAAACAGCCCATAATAGTATCCTACCTGTATATATAGAACCTACAGCGCCACCATTCACCTCTCCTCTGAATACAACACCGCAGAGTCCTGCACCGGGTCAGGTACCGGATGGATGGTTGATCCACAGCTGGTTTGTTTTATTTTGAAGTGAACATCACCTCCGTTTACATCTGGCCAAAGACGTCAATGAGCAGCAACTATTAGAGATTTAATGATGGCGTGTGTTTTAGCCAAAAATTAAGCCCTTAAAAATGAGTTACAGTGTGTTTAATAAGGGGTCAGGTCAGGTTGCGGGTCTAATGTACGCGGGTACGGGTTTGGAAAGTGGACCCGTGCAGGACTCTATAACACCTTTAGTCCACCTGTGGTACCCCCCCTGTCCAGTCGGTGCCAGTGTGCATATTAATCAGTCTTTGTCAAGTCTTGTCTCATTGTTTAACTAACTTTAGTCAAAATTAGATGCTACTTTGCTAGTGCAAAATGTCAAGACAGCTGAGTGTCTGTAGTTATTTGAAAAAGCCCAGTAAATGTGATGGCATTGATAAACGCAATGAAAAAAGAAGGACTGATGCGGTGGAGGATGAAGGACAAGAAAATAATACTGATAATATTTACTATTATATATTTATTTATTTCAGCAACTACAGTCACTACATCATTGAGATGTTTTTGAACATTAACTACTACAAAATATGTCTCATTATCATTAAAAATTACATTTGAAATGACTGATAATAATGTATGACAGAATTTTTACAACCCTGTCCGTCAAAATGATGGACAGTAAAAATGTCTACCCCAACCTCTGGTAACAAATTGAATACTAGTGCGTTGCCCTGTGGGGAACCCTGGGTTCTAGATCCTGTGATCCAGTTCAGTCCTTTACTTTTGTTACTTTTTGGTAAATTCTGCTGTCATTTTCAGTTGAATAACCTCTCAGCTGGCATGTCTGTTTCTGCACAGGAAATATGACATCATGGCAACGTGGTTCTATTGTTTATCTGTTGCTAGGTAACCCACTTCAGTGATGATTCACTGATTCTGGCCATAGCAACATGATTGACATTGTGAGGGCACTGTATTCCAAAATTACTAATATCTCACAAAATATTGGTCCTAGGCTTGGACAAAGCTTAATTTTGATATGTGTGATATGTTGGAGTTATTTTGTGGATAATGGGACTTTGTGGCCAGTAGAAAAAGATAGGGTAAGGGGTGGGAGTATAGAAGTTACACTTCATCCCGCTGCTTTTTGAATATGTTTTTGTTTTTCTTTCTCAGTTTTTGTTTGTTGTCTTTGGTCTTTAATTCAGTTTGGTTTTAAATTAAATTTTAAATTCAACAAACAAGATTAAATCCACAGGTAAAAGTCTGCATGGTGTCCCTCTGGCTGAACCTAAAGCTTCCTTTTTCTTAAAAATCATCACTGAGACTCCATCAGTGAGCAGCAGCAATGAAACGAGTGGATTATTTCAGGACCAGTGACATGTGCTTAGTTTCAGTGTGACGTGTGTGTGTGTGCATATTATTATGGATTTATCATAATATGTGTCGGAGCCGGTGTGAAATGCTTTAATGCTTAAAAATAAACCTTATGGAGAGGATGGTCTTTAAACACAGAGGAAAATGACACACAGATGAATCAAATGTCCACGGTGGTGCCTGGCCTATGCATTAGCTGTCTTTGTAACCTTATTAACTGTGATTCTGTGGGTTTATGGAGCGGCAGCGCTGCCTCTCTGCAGCCCCATGATGCTTTGCTCTAAAGGAGGCGGTCTGGGCTCACAGGCGGCAGTTTGTCCATTGATTGCACTTTGTGACGTCCGTTTGTGGGGAAGGAAGACGGACACAAATGGCTCTGAGGGCCTTTTGAAAGGGGAACATATGCCCTCGTTTGAAGATGAGACGCCGTTTTGTGGCACATGCACACCATTAGCCCGGCACAAAGCGAACTCTCCAGGCTCAGCGCCTCTGCGAAGGCATGGATTACAAGTTACAGTCTGTTTGTGGAGCTGCAGTTGTCCTCCAGCTACACAGTCAGATATACTCAGCGGCTGTTTAGAGGACCACCGATCGGTTTGAGCACCCATTAGCTGCAAAACACATGCCATTTTCCCACTTCTCTATATATAAACATTGCATTATTTGAGCTAAATGTGCTCGAAAACTCACCAAATCATTCACATGCATCGCAAATGGTGAGTGATTTTAAACATTATGGTATAAGTGTGGCAAAATGGATCACTTGTCCTGGAGATTTCATCTTCATGTAGATCTTGGGTCTCAAACTCATGTTCTTTCAGGTTCCACATTCAGCCAGATTTGATCTCCAGTGGGTCGGACCAGGAAAATAGTATCATAATAACTTATAAATAATGACAACTACAAATTTTTGTCTTTGTTTTAGTGGAAAAAACCCCCCATTAAATTATGAAAATACTTACTTTTATAAACTATCCAAACAAAAAAAAAAAGATGTGAATAACCTGAAAAAAATGAAATTTCTTAAGAAAAATCAGTGCAATTTTAACAACATTCTGCCTCCACTTCTCATTTCTACATGTGCATTATGGATCAGATCTGCAAAGACACTAAACACTGAGGAACAGGCAGAAAAGAGTTCAAATTGGGCTGAATTTTCTTTAGACATTTCAGGTTGTTCATATTTGTTCAGGTTATTCACATTTTATCGTTACAGGATAGTTTGTAAATGTAAATATTTTCATAATTTAATATTATTTTTTGCACTTTGAAGTTGTCATTATTTCTAGGTAATAATGTGATGCTATTTTTTTCACATCAAACCAAGAGGAAAACATGGAGTTGTTTTTTGTCGGTTATTCTGCTGTTATTATTTGACTGTAGATCATATTGGTCTGTATGTGGAATCTGAACTAAAATGAGTTCCACAGCCTTGACTGGAAGTTTTGCATTTTGTAAATTCATCCCAGGGGCCGGATTGGAACCTTTGGCGGGACGTATTTGGGCCCTGGGACGCATGTTTGAGACCCCTGATGTAGATACTATATGTTTTCTCTTCGTATTTGTAGTTTACATTTGTTTTATGCTCATTCTCTTTTGCCTTACCATTCTTAAATGCCACTTTGTTTTATTTGTTTTAATTTCCTCGTTAAATTATTCTATTTCTAGAAAAGGACCCCATGTCCCTGATCCTGGATCTTCCAAGTAAATATGTGAAAACAGCAGCCGGCAAAAGACTGTATAATATTCTAACATCTGCAACAAGTAAAAATATTCTTTTGGAATGGGTCAGTGACAAGATTTTTTCTGTCTGTGGTTGGTGTAAAATACATTTTGAATTGATCCCCCTAGAATATCTGACCAATGTCATACATAACAGTTTAGATCAGTTGTACAGAGTATGGCGTCCATTTTTGACCATATCGGACACTGTAAGTCTGACCTACCACCTTCTGTATTCTTTATTTCTCATGTAAGAGCTGTAGTGTACGTTTTGTTTTGTGTCTAGGCTTTTGAAGACACTGTTTGTTCTGTTGAATGAAAAACAAAAAATTACAATAAATTCAATGGAAAAAAATATTCTATTTCTATTTTTATACATCTTAAATTCTCTTGGCATTCAGTGTGGACGGCAAAGTAAGATTTTCATTGTGCACGGAAACCTGATCCTTTAGTGTTCACATGACAATAAAATGCTTCAAAACTTGAATTTTTGAATCTTGACGCAACAAATTTGTGTCAGTTCCTCTTGGAGTTGTAACCAGAACCCAGCTCGAAGTCACATGTTCACCATTTCCCGTGTAATCACATTCTGCCGATTGGTGAGCATCCCTTAGCGTTAGTTTCAACACCCAGGTAAGATCATGTTAATACTGACACACAGGAATCCAGATGGAAGTCCATTTAAGTCCTTAAATGTTTGACAAGTCATCCCAGATTCCCGCTGTTCCATGTGGTAATGCTACGTGATGCTTGTAACAACATACATATTCTATATGTCCATGTAACCAGAAGCACATCAGCTAAAAGCTCAAGTAAACAGAACGTGTCTCAAACAACAGGCGCATAAGTATGTATGTATGTATGTCAGGAATAATTGAATAAAACACAATGAGACAAACTTTGTGGCTCCGATGAAACTCAGTGAAGAGCAAAACTGAAGGTCACATAATGAAGAGACGATGATGAATTTTGTCTCTTTTGTCAGGAGGCTCATGATTACCTAAAGGGTGTTTGTTCAAATAAGACTGAGAACCACTGGTTTAACAGGTAAAGGTTTGACCAGTGTTCATGTTTATATTTTTGTCCTTTTTCTTCCTCCCTTCAGATATTTTTCTAATCCTAACCAAGTTGCCAGTTAAGTCTAACTATGGTGTTTTCCAGAGGCGTCAGACTTAGACTTGTGTCAGAAGCTGATGCTCTGAGATTATCTTCATACATCGAAATGTGAACAAGCAACTTCAAATTTCATCTGAAGACCTCTGCAAGGAAAAGTCATCATGTAGTTATTTATATTTGGACAGTTTTTCCATGGCAATGCAGTGAATGTTCAGACTTTGCCAGACATTTCCCAATAATGCTCGCTACAAATTTTCAGAGATGAAGCTCCTTCTTATGACCAACTGTATCCAGACCAGGTGAACAAATAAAGCCTTTTTGTGCTAAACCCTAAACCCAGAATGGAAAAACAAAGAGACTGTCTACAATATTCACTTTTTTCACTTTATTGCCTTTATAATATAAAAAGTAAATGGATCTGGGCAGTTGAAGCAGGTGTCCAAGCAGTCGAGCTACAATAACTGTTGGATTTATGTGTATAATAAGCATTTACGTATTTGTTGCACATGGGTTGAAAGGCGGTAAAATTGTTCATTAACG
>NC_043973.1:57719250-57751750 GCF_902148855.1 Sphaeramia orbicularis | reverse complement strand
CCCCGCAAACGGGAGGGAGCTCCACGTTAATTAGGAAAGTGCTGCCGTTTATAGCAGGTGGGAACGTTTTACACATTGATATCAGTCGTCGGCTGTGGGCTTTGCCAAAGTCTCTGGAATTAACAGAACGTTCACGGCTGAATCGAAGATGTGGTGATCTGTTTGTTCTTTTGGTATTACAGTTGAAACATTTGGAGCAGTTAATTGAGCTCATTATCAAATTATTTATTACATATTTATTTGCTTTTAATCAAGCTTCTATCACCACCTACTGTAAATAGAAGGTTGATAATTGAACTGATCAGCACTAAAAGGATGATAAAGTATTGATTATATTGTTCCGATGGCGTCTGTCAGTGTGTGGGGTTTATTAAGCAGTAAGTGAATATTACATGGTTGAAGTTGATGTGTTGTTAGCAGCACAAGTCTAAAGTTTTCCAGAACTTTTTTATGTAGTCTTCTGTTATTCACCATTATTCTACTATGCTCTTCTGTATGGCCGAACTTCTGTCAGTCAGTATTCTCTAAAATATCGTGGACCACATTTTTGGAATAATCTACAACCTGAACTTCAGTCAACATCTTCTTCATCATTATTTAAAAAGCATCTGAAAAGGACTCTAATTTGCAAAAAAATTTAAGGTTTTATATCATTTTATTTGTATTTCTATTATTTTACTTGAGATTATTATTTCAGTTATATCGTATGTTTAATTCCTTTTTTTCCCCTTGTGTATTGTTTATTTCCTGGGAGGTATTTACATAAGCCTTTTTTAGCTTCTATCCTCTCCTGCACAATAGTGTTACTTGCATGAAAATTATTTTTAAATTTTTTCTCTTGCTGTTTATGATGTGCAACTAAATAAAATAAAAATTAAAAAAAATTAACTAAACAATGTTAAAGATCTGAGTGACTTTGACAAATACTACAGTGTCAAGTGGACGACTGGGTCAGAGCGTCTCCAGAGTTGTCCAAGGGCTTGTTGGTTTTGACCATGTAGCAACCAATTATTCATGCCCCTGCAGGTCTGCCCCTTTTGTCCAAATATGGTCACTTCCAGCTCCAAAAAAAGACAAGGTTAAAATTAAGTTAAGGTTAACAGCCTCCACTCACAAGATGCGGAATGACATTGTTAGTCAATGCTTCACAAAGTTTACAGTTTTACTGAGTCAGTAAGCTAGCACTGAGCATTAGCTGACCTCTGACCTTTCACACCTGTGCACTTTTGCCTGTTTCGTCCAAATATGGTCACTTTGAGTTCCAAAAAAAGCAAGTTTAAGGTTAACGGGTTCCACTAAGAAGATATAGGTTGACTTTGTTAGCTAATGCTTAATGAAGTTTACAGTTTTACTCAGTCAGTAAGCTAGCACTGAGCATTAGCTGACCTTTCACACGTATGCACTTTTATGCTTTTTGTCCAAATATGGTCACTTCGAGTTCCAAAAAAAGCAAGTTTAAGGTTAATGGGTTCCACTAAGAAGATGTAGGTTGACTTTGTTAGCTAATGCTTAATGAAGTTTACAGTTTTACTCACTAAGCTAGCACTGAGCATTAGCTGACCTTTCACACTTATGCACTTTTACCCTTTTTGTCCAAATATGGTCACTTCCAGCTCCAAATATGCAATGCCATTGCTAAAACGTAAACCACTGGCTTCAAAATGGCAGTGCAGAAACAGTCCCTCCATCCATTGATTAAATACAGAGTAAAACATTTTTCAGTCCGACCCAGGCTTGAAACAAACACCATTATAAAACATGTCGAAGTAGTCGCCGCCGTCCGCCTCTGGCTTCCTCCGCCAACGCCACTGTATCACCACGTGTGGGTAAACACACCCTCCTCGGACCAGAACCCCCTCCGACTGTTCATAAACCAGACTGGCATCGACGCTGACGGATGAACTGTGTGTGTTTCTCTGACTGTGTCTCCATCAGCGAGATTAGCTCCTGAATCATCACAGTCACTTTAACCTTTGACCTCTGCACCGGTAAATGTCGATAATGCTGCTAATCTGTCTGCGACTCTCCTGGAGCTGAAATGGAGGGGGAAATAACCCGCAAAGATGAGCAGATTGTCTCCATCGGTATTTATTTAAGCGTAGGGAAACACAGACGGCATCTCACACAAACAGACACACAAACAGACAGACACACACACACATACACACACACTCAGACACACACTCCCTCAGGTCAACCCTCCTGGATCAGTATTATCACATCTGGCCCAGCATCGAGCAAATCCCCTCCATATTTTTTCAACTTAGTAAGAGAATGAATGAGAAAGACGATTACTGAGCATAAGCTGAATGTGTGTTTGTGTGTATTTTTGTGTGTGTGTGTGTTATACAGGGGTGTGTCATTGTTGTGTATGAAGGCATGACGGCTGAAACCGCGCTAGCTGAGCTGAGTGATGGCAGCCTTCCAGCTTCAGCAGCAGCTCGTCCTTCTCTATTTTACAGACAAAAAGCAAAGAAAAACAAATGGAAGGCAACGGCTCCACGTCCCACTGCATCTGTTTCTGCAACACAAAAACAACACAGCTGCTCGCACAAATCTGTCATTTATACTCGGGACAAAGCAGCCGAACGCCACGTTGTGTCAAAAAGCTGTAACAGCTGTTCGTCCTGACGACTCATTCGCGGCCATCCTGCCATGTTCAGAATCGAAATGCTACAATTACCATCGTTTACTCCGATTGATTAGGCACAAAACCGCAAAACTTCTTGGCTGTTATTAAAAAAACTTGTGGCAAAAACTTTTTCTTCTTTGTTTGCTGCAAAGTTCAAAGTATAAAACATGGAAATCTTAAATCCATATGTTGTCTATATGTAGTATTTCTACTTTTAGGTATTGAAAAATGACCTAAGTTGTCATCGTAGTGTTTATAATAAAGTTCTGTGAAGTTGATAAAGAAATGCTCATGTATTGGATTGAACAGATCTGAAGTCAATTTATTTCCATTGACAAGCCGGGGGATTTATGTGACCACTAGAGGGTGTAGTGAATCGCTCTGGAGATGACAAACATAAAGAAACACCTGTCAGAGTCAAAGAAAAGAAGTGATAAAACTAGTGTCATGGCTTTCTCCACTGGACTCAGCTGTAAATGTAAAGAGGCTTATGAAGGTAGACAGTTATTATGGGATGTTCTTATTGTTGCTAAGTTTCCGTTTGTTGATCTGTGGTTCAGACTAAACTGTGACAGTCCTGGCCTTGTTTGTTGGACTCAAACAGATCTTTAGTTCAGTTATTGACGACACAAACCAACAGAAAACAGGATTAGTGGTTTTACTGTGGCTGTTTGAGTCTAAAAACAGAGCTAAGCTAACAGAGCTATAATGTAAACTATCAGCTGATGCAGCACGTCAACATGTAAGACCCAGTGTGGTTTTAGCCACTGTTAAATAAGACAACTTGATGATACCATAGTACAGATAAGTGGAAACTATGACCTTCATCCTTTATTCAGTGGTTGATTCAGTCTGTGTGTACATAGTGTTGGCTCGTTGATAGTTTTGGTAGTTCTATGTGAGTTCTGGTACCACACTGACCCCTGCTGCTGAAAAAATATGCAGCAATTATTAGGGATGCAACAGTACTCGGTCTGCCCTGCATGGGACAATCTGCCTTTATGGGCCGTGGTTTTTCAGATTTGCAATTGATTTCTCTCTCTCTCTCTTTCTCTCTCTCTCATTCTCTCTCTCACTACCCACATTTCTTTTTCATGTCCAATCCATCACCGCTTGCATTAAACCCATGACCCGACCCGTGATTAAACACATGGCCTTCACAGTACCTCACTTTTAAGTACCCGAGGGTACCCGACCCGGTGCGGGACTCGGACACACATACAATACTGTGAAACAATTTGTTCCCACTGTGAAATTCACTTTTTGCTGAAAAAGCAAAATAAAAATTGAATTTTGGGAGAAAAAACTCTTCTCTTCAAGCACAAAACAGGTACCGAAAACCGAACCAAAACCGTGGTCCAAAAACCGTGGTCTACTGGTCCATTTCTAAACAGAGTCTAAATGGTAGAAGGAGTTAAATCTAAACTAAAGTCTAATCATGAACAGACATCTGTTTATTCAACTGCATGAACAACCAACGTTCAGTCACAGCAGGTCTGAATGTATGAGTGTACAGATGGAACTAAAGAACTGAATATGAAACACGTTTGAACACAGACAATGACAGAGTCAAACACACACAGGGGTCAAACAGAGGCCTAGACCTGGACTGGATCCTGTTGGTCCTGACATTCAAAATTTAAACCTTACTCTGTTATTGGAGGACATTAACAGACTTTGTTGTTTTTGTGAAATTTTTCAAAATGGAGGAAATCAAGGTCAATGGAGTTACCATATTTGGTTCCCTGCCCATAAGCATTAAAAATAAATAAATACAATGAAATAATAATCCAAGAAGTATATATAAAAAATACAAGACAAACACATTCAATGCAAAAGAAACCTGTATTTTGTCCCATTCGCCCCCCATGTGAGCTGGTCCAGACCCCTGTCTCATTAGACCCCCGTGTGTGCAGGTCCAGACCCATGTCCCATTTGACCCCCGTGTGTGCTGGTCCAGACCCCTGTCCCATTAGACCCCCGTGTGTGCTGGTCCAGACTCCTGTCCACATGATCCCTCTGAACATCATTCCTTCATTAGTACCACCATGGTTTAGTATTGACATGAACAGGTCGATTTAGTCTGGTTCAACACCACTGAAGGCCTGTGGGCGTGGCTGCCGTGGGCTGCTACCTGAACACTTCGGTGCCTCCTGGGGTCTTTTCCAGCCTTCCCACATGTGTTTTCCCTCTGTTTGCCCGTTTAGCTGTTCGACCTAATCTGACGGATAGAAAACATGCAGGACGCTGGTCTTCATCTGCCTTTGACCCATCTATTTCCTGTTGGTTTATCCCCCCTCCCTCGGTGGTAAACACTCCATGTTCACCGTCTTTGTCTGTTTTTAGCCTCGTCCTTGTGTGGTCTAAATAAAAACCACAGGTCATCAGATATTCTGTGAGGAAGATCAACGGCTTTGTGGAGCTTCATTTAACCTCCCATTGTGTGAACGGCTTTAATACATCACCTCCACAGCCTCATTTATCACTGAACTCCAGCTGCACAGGCTGGAAGATTTGTCATTAAAATCACACTTTGGTGTTTTTACTGTTTAGTCCAACGGCCAAAAGGGTCCGATGGACTGTTTGTATTGGTTGTTGTCCATCTGTCCATCGTCTGTCCCCAAACAATTTTTCAAGAATGTTCTTCTCTGAAACTGTCAGATAAAGTCAGAATGACTTTATTTGTTGTGGAACATCTTTGGGGTAAAGTCTACCAAGTTTGTTCAAGGAATTGGGAAATGTTGATTTTTAATTTTTTTTGTGTGAATTTTTGCATACATTGGTCATTTTGTTCATTGTGCTATAATAATAAGGTGCTTTTCAGTCGATATAACTCTTATTTATTCAAAAAATGTTCTGTCTTCTCTCTCTCTCTCTCTCTCTCCATATATATATATATATATATATATATATAAAAAATTAATTTTATTTCTTTATTTGGCAGCTGGTTAGCTGGCTATTTAAACCATCCATCTATCTGTTCTCTGTCTGAGTCTGCCCGTTTGTCTCATGTATTTCTTTTCTAACTCTTACTTCTTACCCAGATCAGTCTGACTGACAGAGGCCAAATACTGGCCCTGGATGAACCAAACTGGATGTAAACCGGTCATCTAGTGGTGATTTGACTGAGGCTACGTTTAGACAGTAATGATCTGAAGTGAAAACACAAAAGTGGCGGTGCGTTCTCACTTTTAATTCCACATATAGACGTGATTTGGGGGTAAAATCTGCATGCAGACAGACACGCAAAGGTGTGTGAAATTTGAGAGAGTGAGAGAGTGAGAGAGAGAGAGAGAGAGAGAGAGAGAGAGAGAGAGAGAGAGAGAGAGAGAGAGAGAGAGAGAGAGAGAGAGAGAGAGAGAGAGAGAGAGAGAGAGAGAGAGAGAGAGAGAGAGAGAGAGAGAGAGAGAGAGAGAGAGAGAGAGAGAGAGAGAGAGAGAGAGAGAGAGAGAGATACTTGCATATAGACAGAGTCGCCGGGCTGGCCGGGGCTGTGCTGAGGGGGGACTAACAACTATTGGCAATAGATAGGAAGTCACATATGGGCTTTCATTTGGTGCCATGACCTTTGACCTTGCGGGACCTTGAAAGGTCAAACAAATGTCAGTTGTCTTTAAATATGCTGTTGGACTACAGGAGCCTTGGTCCTACTTTTGCCCCGCCCCCTGAAGGGGAGGCAAGGGCTATTGTTTTTGGTTCTGTTTGTTTGTTTGTTGACACTTTAGCAGCCAAACCATCAGTTGAATTCAGACCAGATTGGGTTTATAGATTACCAGTGGCCCAAAATAGATGTCATGACATTTTGGGAAAAGTAGGTCAAAGTTCAAATTTTTTATGATTTTTTTTTTTTTAAATCTTCCCATGTACTTATAATGGGTGAAATACCTGTGAGGGGCGGGGCTTGTTGTGCCTGGTACCACTTGTTCTTTATGATGTTTAGCTGAAGCTGAAACTCTTTTGTATGAATAAGAAGCTAAAGTTGAGGATGTTTTTCCTTTTTTCAGCCCAAAGCAGGTTAACATTGGCCTCTCTGTAGACCTCCAGTCGGACTCCCAGCTGGATGTGGATCGTTGTGTCCCAAAAAACCAGGCATTTCTGGGTTACAGTCTCAGGACGACTCGCTGACGGGTTTCCATTTTCTGCTCTGAGTCCCAGAGAGCTTAAAGGATCAGTCCTGTGATTTTCTGTACTTTACTTATTGTCAACAAATCCTCCTTTTGCACCAACAGCAGCACTGCATTATCTACAAACGCTATTATCTGAGGATGTGGAACTGACTTATCTGATTGGTCGGGGCTGTGGAGAAACATTCGTCTGAAAAGTGTTAAAAGATGTTGCTGAGCCTCAACAAAGTCAAAGCAGACGCTAAGTTTCTTCTTTAGGAAACAGAACGGATGTTAGTTTTCATCGTCTCTAGATGTTAAAAAAAAGGCTGGTTTTCATCCAAATCTATGGACAGTTTCTGGAAAATTTACTTCAGATCTCCTAAAGAAACTTTCTCTTCCTGTGCATTATTGTGTTTCAGTATTCAGAACATGTCCGTTATCACCAGTTCAGATCTGCCTTAGTGTAGGTCTGCGCTCTCTGAGTGCTTTTCTAGTTTATTTATGCTTTTTCTACATTTTCATGCTTATTTTGTTCATTATTCATAAATTTTGCTGCTTATTTTTTGCTGATGTTTGTGTTTGTCCATTTTGTTTCTTATTTTGTTCATTTTTTATTTTTCTTATCATTGAACTTTTTTTTTTTTTTTTTTTACCAGTTTTTAATTATCTATTTATCAAGCTGACATATTTTTTTTTTTACCATTATTTTGTCCATTTCTATCAATGTTGTTTATTTTGTTCTTTTTCTTGCTTATAAAGATTTTATTCTAGATTCTATTCTAAATCCATTTATTTTTGCTCATTTTCATGCCTCTTGCTGATGTTTGTGTTTGTCCTTTTTATTTCTTGTTTTGTTAATTTTTTTATTTAGCTTTTTATTACTTTTTAATTTTTAGGTGTTTTTCAATTTTTAATTATCTATTTATCACGCTGACATTTTTTTTTTTTTTTTTTACCATTTTTTTGTCCATTTCTATCAGTTTTTAAAAAAAAAAAATTGTTCTTTTCATTGCTTATCAATGTTTATTTTGTTCATTTTCTTGCCTATTTTGTTCACTTTGTATCTGTCTATCTATCTATCTATCTATCTATCTATCTATCTATCTATCTATCTATCTATCTATCTATCTATCTATCTATCTATCTATCTATCTATCTATCTATCTATCTATCTATCTATCTATCTATCTATCTATCTATCTATCTATCTATCTATCTATCGTTCTATCTATCTATCTATCTATCTATCGTTCTATCGTTCTATCTATCGTTCTATCGTTCTATCTATCTATCGTTCTATCTATCGTTCTATCGTTCTATCATTCTATCGTTCTGTCTATCTAATCTTATCTAATCCTTCAATCTTTTTTATTTACAGTTGAAATGAACATATTCGAGGGTTCGTACATGTTATTGTCGACTTGAGCTTCATGTAAAAACACAAATGTACCTTCACACTATGTCCACCTTGGTAACATCGAATCCAGACAGTTGTTGTTGTGCTTGGTCCTGATCCTGTCATGGTTTCAGGGGCAGAAAACCAGGTAGAAGTGGGTTTTATGTCCTCAGATGTCAGGACATGACACCAGGGATCAGATGGAGGTGGTTGTGGTGGATCATTAGAGTCTGGAGAGACCAGGGTTCAGGTCTAGTTTCATGCTGTGTCTGGACTTCTCTTTCTAATCCTGACCAAGTTATTTTTATACCTAAGAAAAAAATGTCTCTATCGGACTCCACAATGTGTTGAAATCTGCCTTAAGCCAACAAAATGGGACGACTTTAGGTTTCTTTATTAATACCAGTAGGTAAATGGACTTCATACACAACAAATAAATACATTAAAAAAATAAAACACGTATTAAACTGCTGAGTTAATTGGAGGTGAGAATGTATAGAAAAGTAGATATTCTTACACCTGGAAAAATATTAAGTAATATTGTTAGGTATTACTTATTGTGGTAAATGAAAATGAAAAGTATTTGTTAAATGAAATAAAAATGGACACAAACTAAAACCACCTAGAATCAAAGATAAAATCATTGTCATTTTCCCTCATTGTAACTGGTTCATGTTGAATAACAATGAACTGTCATTGCGCAATATGAACGTTTAATAAGTGTTATTTTTTCAGTCATATTTTCTTTCTTTTGACCTTTTTCCAGCTTCTGCAGATCACAATTTTATTCATAAAACCAGAAAAAACTCAAATGATAGTAATGATGATGATAGAAATGAGAAGAAACTCAACTAAAACTAGTCAAATATCAAAACTAAAACTTTGTATGTGCTCATTAAATTCAGGAAATAACATGAAAAGTTTAAATGCCAAACTTGGACATGTGCAGATAAAAAAGTCGCAAGAAATGAAAGTGATGTGAATGTAACATCACTGGTAAAATGTATGCAGCTTTGAATTTAAAGGACAGTCAGATATATTTTGACGCAAAAAAAAAGTCAATGGGAGAGAGATCTGCAAGTGGAAATACCAAATGAGATCTGGGCAGAGGGATGGAAGTCTAGAAGTTCTGCAACAAACTCACTGTCCTGGAGTCTGTTGAACTTCTGTCAGTCAGTATTCTCTAAAATATCATGGACCACATTTTTTGAATCATCTATGACCTGAACTTCAATCACCATCTTCTTTATCATTATTTAAAATGCATCTAAAAAGGACTTTGATTTACAAAAAACGGTAAGGCTGTATTTGATTTGATTTGTATTTCTATTAGTTTACTTGAGATTATTATTTCAGTTATATTGTATTTTTAATTCTCTTTTTTTTTTTTTTTTTTCGCTGAGTATCGGACCCGATACCCAACACTGGTATCGGTGCATCCCTAGTTTTTGGTGTTCATTTTGATCTGTCATTGGCTACTTTTGTTTTTTAGCATTCCCCCATTGGGATTATGCAAAAGTGACGTATATCTGTTTAGAATACTGCACTAAAGCCATCACCAAATATTGGCCAAAAAAGGACCCTCCCTCATTCTCCTTGGTGATTAAAAAAAAAAAAAATTGTCAATCACATCCATTTAATGAATAAATGATGACCTACAATCTCCGCCTACAACACCACAAGCATTTATTTTATTATTTATTCATTTGTTTATTTAGCAGGGACAGTACACATTAATGAACATTTCTGTAAATGTGCCAGTATTAGCAAAAAAGCTTTTTTTCAGCTGTTGTCCCTGGGTAAGATGTAAAATACCAGCATTCATAAAATTAGAAACATTTTAAAGATTATGGCTACACCTACACATTACATATAGAGGGTCTGCACGTGATGTCACCGCTAGCAGAAGTTACCGTGGTTCAACCCACTGAGTGGCACAAAGAGGGAGATGAGTGACAGCGTTGGCTTCAATACCGTCTAAACTGAAGAACAACATTGAATAAAAAATGGGGAAGAGCTGTTGTGCGATTGATTGTATGAACAGGTTCTTAAAGCAGTGGGAGCTATTGTTTTACAGACACCGAAAGACAAAGAAAAGAGAAGGAGATGGATCCACAAATCCAGGAAACCAAACCTAGGTCTGTGGATCTCGTTTGGTGTCAGCTAACATTCATTTATGCTGAATTTTTGGGTCAAATCAAACCTGAAATGACCTATTGTTTTGGGTAATGTTACTTCTTAGTAAAGCTCTTGGTTTCATGATTTCATGGTTTTTGTCTTCATTTTGTGATTCTGAACCTTGTGCTCCTACATGATTAGTAAACTAACTGAAACTGAGGCTAACCTAGTTTTTCAAATACGGGGGAACTGGAGAATAAAGCTACGATGGAGTATTAGGACCACAGAAGAAAATAAAAACACTGGGCACTACGAGTATAAAGTCATAAAATATTGACATAAAACCCTGTAATTTTATGAGAATAAAGTCAAATACAAGAAGTCGTAGTTGTAAAAAAAACGTACTTTAGCAAAATGTCATTCGTTTATGAGATTAAAGTCGTCATATTCTGACAATAAAGCCATAATATTACCAGAATAATGTGTTAATTTAAAAACAGATGGTATAAATCTCCTAATTTCCCAGAATCCAGCGGTCCCCTGCTGGTCCACAGCAGTAGTATCTGTGTTGGATAAAGTACTGGATCTGAACTAGACTCAGTAAATCTGCTCAATCCCAGTAGATCATGCATATATTCACTGGGGTCAGTCCACGGGCTACTGTAAATGCACTTTGGATCAGCTGGTTCTGGGCCCTAGTTTTGGACCCTGGCTGTCAGTCATGATGAAACCATGTATATTTGTTTCAGTTAAAAATAGCGCGGATCCCCTCCACCCTGGATCAGGTCAGGATCCTCCATTTGTGTCCACATGTCAGTGTTCGTGGACCACTTGTTCTTTGGTACCTCGTACAGATCCATGTCCAGTCCAATTGTCCTTCATTTAATTTCATATTTCCATTTTCCCGCTCTGGCTGTGTTTACTGCTATACTCCGTCATGTTGAGCAGGTTGGTTTAAGACACTCAGTCTGACTTAGAGGGGTGTGGCCTGGGGGGGAAGTGACGTATGTGCATACCCTCTATTGGAAAGTATTGGAAAAAATGGCACTTTTACATGTAATCTGTGGACAGTAAACAGTAAATGTGTGAATGTACCTGGGACCGTTTCTATGTTGGTTTTGTTCTTTGCCTAAACAGTAACCAAAAAAAAAAGATGACAGTGATGTGAGCATAAACCTTAGTTATTTTTGGTGGATTCCGGTGATATATGGTCCTGTTTTCTGCGTATCTTCGTCTGGTGTTTGCCTCATGTTGACATTTATGGGCGGTCTCTGCCTGAAGCCCTTTTGGGGGTTTTACTGGTGGGTTGAACATCTCGTCAGATTTAATCCTATATACATCCCCCCCGTGCCACTATTCTCCACTAGATTTACCAACGTCTCCTCTCTATAAGCTGATGATCCGTTTGCTTAATAAAACTGCAGAGAATGATATACTTAGGTCGTGGGTAAGCTTCTTAATCAAGACCAGTGTTCGGATCTTTGACCTTAAAATGTAGAAAACGTCACAGTTCAGAACGAGTCGCATTTAGATTTTTATTAAAGTCACATGAATTATCCTCTGGTTCGTTTAAGTCCCCAAACCCCATCTCCTTCACAGTATATTTATATACCGTTTGTCCACGCCTTCTCAGACAACAGATAGCAGTGTTTGATGACGTAGCGCCCCTACAGGCAGAAGGATAAATTACACGATGTTAAAAAAAAAATAGTTTTTTAGTTTAACTTTTATTTATACAGGTAGTCCCATTAAGATACACAGACTCATTTACAACAGAGTCCTATTTTGGACAGCTATAAAAAATAAAATATCACAGATTGTATTGACTCGGGAAGAATCTCCAAGGTTTTTGATCATTCCGATATTTTTCTTTTTGTTAAATAGAAAAATAAAGTAGTAATGTAACCTTTTGTTTTTGATTTAACATGTTTTTTTTCTAGTATTTGTTGCGTTTTCTAAGTGGGAGTGAGGCTTATTGACATCAAGTCCTTTATCCGATCTGTCGCCAGGTGAGAATGGAACACGATACAAGTCCATCTTTCCCAATTATCACGGCTTGCAACTCTAATTATTTCTATTTTGGCATCTTTTACTCCAAGACCAAGTATGGGGTAAGAAAGCTGTCAAAATATTTGTGTGCATAAGATAGAAATGCGTGCATATTATTCTATAGCTGTGCAAAAAATAAGTATAGCTGTGTAAAAACTAAAAATAGTTGTGTACAAAATATAGTTGTGTAAAAAATAAATGTAGTTGTGCAAAAAATACAGTTGTGTAAAAAATAAATATAGATGTGCAAAAAATAAATATAGTTGTGCAAAAAATACAGTTGTGCAAAAAATAAATATAGATGTGCAAAAAACATAGTTATGTAAAAAATAAATGTAGTTGTGCAAAAAATATAGTTGTGTAAAAAAATAAATATAGTTGTGCAAAAAATAAATATAGTTGTGCAAAAAATAAATATAGCTGTGCAAAAAATACAGTTGTGTAAAAAATAAGTATAGTTGTGTAAAAAAGTAAATATAGTTGTGTAAAAAAAAATATATATAGTTGTGTAAAAAATATACACACAATACACTTAATGTACGACTGAACTCAATTCAACAGTTTACACAGATTTATTTTTACACTATAGACTTATATTCACAAAGATCTGTGATGTACATGAATATTTGGTCACCAACCTAACCCCATAACCAAGGTAAACAGTGCAGAATTAAAAGCAAAGTTGGAGTGAACATTCAAACCAGGCAGTGGACGTGTTCATGGTCAGTTTAGATCAGTTCCAGGGTCTGCATTTGGATGTAGCAGTATCTGACACCCCTAAAATCAACACAAACACCACCACTTTAACTGAAGTCTGTTCAAAACCCACTTGTGTTCATGTTTGCATTAATCCCACTCTGGGCTTTGTCCACGGTCTGGGTTTTTATCCCATCTCTGATGCACTTTTCATTGTGACTTTACAATGACTGCTTTCAGCGCCTAATTTACTGTATTTATGTCTAAAAGCTGCGCTTCAGTGTGTCTTTGTAGCTGCTTTGTGTGGTGGTATCAGGCAGATTATGGGCCGACGTGGTGTCATTGTTAACACTGGTTCACACCACAATAAGGCCACTGGGAGGTAAAGTGGCTCCGCAGCTGCTGGTGAAAGGACGAGGTGGAGGAGGCCATCCGTCCTGTTAGCCATGCCTCCAAGGCCACAGTGTGAAGCACATACACCCTTCATCTGCATGTCAATGAGGAGTGCCGTCACAGCTCGGATCGCAGAGTCAACGACACAATGTGAGCCGACGGGGATATCCACCTGGGAAACAAAGCCAAAGGATGAGGACGCGTCGACTCTTTGACTTTGACGGCGGCCATAACACACACTCAGTGCCTCCTGAATCCAGTAATTTAACTGTTCAGCAGGTTGGAACCATCAGGTGACGATAAGAACATTCAACCTCAGGAGACGCTGAAGTTATCGTCAAAGTCCTGAGAGCTGCTGGAAGTGTTTGGTCTGCTGGTACAGACGGAGCTCATGAAATCACGTTGCCAGTTCTTATGGTATTTGGTGTGAATGCATTTCCGCCCTTTTGCGTATTTTTCAATGCCATGTGATCACATGTCAGTTCATGCCAGTGGTTCGCAGTCTTATTCTGTTGTTCCCCCCTTTGGAGGACCATAAACCTCCAGTTCCCCTTTGGAGGACCGTAAACCTCCAGTTCCCCTTTGGAGGACCGTAAACATCGAGTCCCTCTTTGGAGGACCGTAAACCTCGAGTCCCCCCTTTGGAGGACCGTAAACCTCCAGTCCCCCTTTGGAGGACCGTAAACATCCAGTCCCCATTTGGAGGACCGTAAACCTCCAGTCCTCCTTTGGAGGACCGTAAACATCCAGTCCCCCTTTGGAGGACCGTAAACCTCCAGTCCCCCTGTGGAGGACCGTAAACCTCCAGTTCCCCTTTGGAGGACAGTAAACATCCAGTCCCCATTTGGAGGACCGTAAACCTCCAGTCCTCCTTTGGAGGACCGTAAACATCCAGTCCCCCTTTGGAGGACTGTAAACCTCCAGTCCCCCGTCTGGAGGACCGTAAACCTCCGGTTCCCCTTTGGAGGACCGTAAACCTCCGGTTCCCCTTTGGAGGACCCTAAACCTCTGGTCCCCCTTTGGAGGATGATAATTTCCCTAGTCAGAACTCATATATGTAGAAAGAGGAGCTGTGGTTTTTGCTGGATTAAAAGCACTATAATGTAAAATTGCCTCATTCAAGTTTAAAATATGTTTCAAGTATTCACAATCTTTGAAGGACAAACCAGATGTGAAACCTGACCAATCACAGGCCATATTTAAGAAGCGAAAGACAAGTGTTTATCAATTAAAACGACACCAAACGGGGTTCTAACACCTTCAATAACACAACTCGTGAACATGTTTTTTTTTTTTTGCTAATATTTAAACACAACGTAATCTACCTTTAAATTATGAAAATGACAAATATCTAAGGATCATTTCGTAGCTGGATCGCTTCGTAATCTGATGATTGGACGCCATCGCCGCCATATTGGAAAGATCAGAACAGATATGTAGAAGGAGGAGGAGCTGCAGTTTTTCCTGGATTAAAAGTAAACACTGTCTTAACTTAGTCGTTTCATCCTAGAATTAGGAAGAACTGTCAGTTTTTCTCATTTTTATCAGCTTGTGTGTTGGACAAAATGATGGTGATGAATCAACTATCAGTGGGAAAGTGTTTATTATAAGGTTACAGATGTGAAAATTCTACTCCGTGTCTCCAAGTAGATCCTCCTAAATCCCCCCAAATCTGACACAATGGACGTTTAAGGTAATAAATTTATAAGTGTGACATAAAAAATGCTAAATACACAGTGCAAAAATGCCACCTAGTGACACTTTCAGGTTATTTCATTATGTATTACGTCAATGAACTCGACTTAAAATGAGTTATTTAGTAATTTTGTGTCCATATATTAGTTTTCACTGTAAAAAAAAAAAAAAAAGAACAGAAACATGAGGTTTAGATGGGGCCTCTTACGATATTGAACTGGGTCAATGAGGTGGAAAGACTTGAAACGGGTAAATAACAATCACTGTAAACAGGTGATTGACAGCAGTATCGTCCAATCACAGATCAGACCAACCAGGTGGAGAAAAGAATCGGGAGTGTCGACACCCGGTGGATGAGGAAGGATCTGAGGCATCAGGTTTGTGTTTGTCCATCTGAACAAACTGAACCGAGAGAAAAAAACACAAAAAAACACCTGAAAGCAGAAGGATCCGTCAACTGGAGAAACCGTGGAACTCCGACCGAACATCTGAGGAAGGTTCGGACCACGAAGATCTGAAGCTGTTCTGTGATGTTCACGCAAAGCCGTCAAAGAACTTTTATAGGATGGTTGATACGTTACAGAAGACAAGAAGACGGACGAAGACAACAAGACGAACGTAGACAAAAAGACGAACATAGACATGAAGACAAACGTATACAGGAACACGGACGAAGACAAGAAGACAAGAAGACAAACATAGACAAGAAGACACAAATACACATGCACACACACTGTTGCGCAGACACACAAACACTCTCACACTGTTGTGCAGAAACACACACACACACACTTGCGCAGACACACACACACACTGTTGCGCAGACACACACACACACACTGTTGCGCAAACCCAAACACACACACACACACACTGTTGCACAGACACAAACACACACACACAAACACACACACACAGTTGCGCAGACACAACACACCCACACTGTTGCACAGACACATACACACACACACTGTTGCGCAGACACACACACACACACTATTGCGCAGACACACACACACTATTGTGCAGGCACAAACACACACAGACACACACACACACACTATTGCGCAGACACACACACACACACACACACACTATTGCGCAGACACACACACACACACACACTATTACGCAGACACAAACACACACACACTTGTGCAGGCACAAACACACACACACATACACACACTGTTGCGCAGACACAAACACACAGACACACACACAGACACACACACACACTGTTGTGCAGGCACACACACACACTGTTGCGCAGGCACAAACACACAGACACACACACAGACACACACACACACACTGTTGTGCAGGCACACACACACACTGTTGCGCAGGCACAAACACACAGACACACACACACACACACACACACACACACACACTGTTGCGCAGGCACAAACACACAGACACACACACACACACACACACACACACACACACACTGTTGCGCAGACACTCTCAGCCTTGGCAGTGCAGAGTTGGTGACTCATCCTGGTGCCTTTTATTCCGGCGGTGCATCAGTCACCTTCTGCTGATGGAGCAGATGGTGCATGAGAGTGTATGTGTGTGTGTGTTTGTGTGTCTGTGTGATGTTTGTGTCTGTATATGTGTATGTATATATGTGTGTGTGTCTGTATATGTGTGTGTGTTGTGTGTGTGTCTGTGTGATGTTTGTGTCTGTATATGTGTATGTATATATGTGTGTGTGTGTATGTGTGTCTGTATATGTGTGTGTGTGTGAGTGGTGTGTGTGTCTGTATATGTGTGTGTTGTGTCTTGTGTGTGTTGTGTGTGTGTGTGTGTGTGTTGTGTGTGTGGACGCCAGCCAACGCTGGAGAGCGTTGGGATGCAGACTGATGTAAACAGAGCGTCCGCCCACAGGATGCAGCGCTCGGCGTCAGGCGTTGATCCGACGCCAGACGCCCAGCTGAGCGGCAGGTGCACGGACAACAGAAGAAGAAGGTGGTGGGCGGAGCTTTGATCAGAGGAATGTGGAAGTGGAGGAGCTGAGCCCAGGGCGTCCATCCAACCATATTTTTATCAAGTTAACTTCACGTCTCCTCAGGGAATTTGTTCTGTTCGTTGGATTCATTGAGCGATGGCGCAAAGTCGAGGAGAAACAAAAACCTGCTTCATAAAACAGGTGGTTGAGTTTTTGATCGATTTAATTAATAGTCAATAAATCGACCAAAACCACCAAACTAAAATGAAACATGAAACTAAACTGAAACATGAAACTAAAATGAAACACCAAACTAATATGAAAGATGATAAAATTAACCTAAAAAGTGGATAAAATTAACTAAAAGATAATAAAACCAAACTAAAAAAGAGATAAAACTAAACTAGTAAGTTGGGTTAACCAATTGGAGGTTGATAAAACCAGTATAAAACATGGAAAAACAAATTAGAAAATATTTAAACAGACTAAAATTAGGTAAAACCAGTATAGAAGATGATGAAACTAAACTAAAAGGTGACTAAAATAAACTAAAATAGTTTCTGTTTAATGGTTTCATCAAGTTTTCTCCTTCAAACTCAGACACTTATTTTAACAGTGGATAAAATAAAACTGTCTAATAATGTTGACGTACTGCATCAGCTGATAGTTTACATTATAGCTCTGTTAGCATAGCTCTGTTAGCTTAGCTCTGTTAGCTTAGCTCTGTTTTTAGACTCAACTTAGTCTCCATGTTTCCAGGTAGAGTGGGAACGACAAGACGACCGTAAACCACAAGTGACGGACCGTGAAGTGTCGTATGATGGTGCCGCTAACTGAAATTGCTAGAGCGAAAAAAATCGATTTTGTATCAATCTGACATTGACAAAAGACGAAAACGAAGGGAATTTTATCCATAATTTTTATCCGTTTTAGTTAGTTTTGTAAGCACACAATACAGTTTCAGTTGTCATTTTTTTCTTTTAATTATAGTTTTTATTTATTTCAGTTAACGGAAATGTTTTTTCAATTCTGGTTTTTGTCGTTTCGTTAGTTTTCGTAAACAAAAATAACCTTGGTGTGTACGTATATATATGTATGTGTGTGTATATATAAAAGTACATTTCTGAGATCAACTGCGATTTTGTTGAATGCAACTTTCAATAATTAATGCAAAAATAGTGTATTTCACATTTTTCGTAGAAGTACTGCAAAATAGGAAAAAAAATTAGGAGTTTATAAGGTGGAGTAAAGCAGTGTGATGCAAGGTTATTATCGTTAACGAAAACTAATGAATTGAATTGTAAAACATTTTCGTTAACTGAAATAAATAAAAACTAATTAAAAAAAAAACCGATAACTAACTGAAACTGTATTGTGTGTTTACAAAACTAAAACAGATAAAAATTATGGATAAAATTCCCTTTGTTTTTGTCTTTGTCAATGTCAGATTGATATGAAAGCTATTTATTTCTCTCGAACAATTTTAGCTGTTGGTACCATATGATATTTAACGGTCCATCACTTGTGTTCACTTGTGGTTTCCAGTCGTCTTCTGGTCCCCACTCTACCTGGAAACATGGAGACTAAAGTTGGGAGAAAGCAGCAGAGTCCTGTCTGGGATTTATTTGAATACGACGACAGAGAAGAAGAGAAAAGAGATGACAAAACTAAAATGAATACTAAAACTAAGCATTTAGAAAAAAAAGAAAACTAATAAAAACTAGTAAACCTGCTCTAAAAACTAATTAAAACAAACTGAATTAGAGAAAAAAAAAGTCAAAACTAAATAAAACTAAACTATAATGAAAAATCCAAAACTATTAGAACTTTGGTTGGTACCGGAGAAATCTGCTTTTTTAAAAAAAAATTTTAATTTTTATTTCTATTTTTTTAATTTTTTATTTTACTTTATTTATTTATTCATTCATTCATTCATTCATTCATTTATTATTTTATTTATTTGTTTATTTTTTAAAACTAAACTAAAACTAGGCATTTAGAAAAAATGAAAACTAATAAAAACTAGCAAACCTGTTCTAAAAACGAATTAAAACTAACTGAATTAGAGAAAAAAAAGTCAAAACTAAATAAAACTAAACTAGAATGAAAAATCCAAAACTATTAGAACCTTGGTGTGGATGGACATAGGCAGGAATGAATAACAACATTTCTAAAATGTTTTTTATATGTAAAACCTCAATAAGGTGGTGTCGTAGATACAGTGATCATGTGTGTTTTTTTTCTTCCTGAACAGACTGAGTCGGTGTCGGTGTCGGTGTGTGTGAACCCAGTGAGAACCTCCACCAGTGAGTCCACATGGAACTGTCACAACACAAACACATCTATGAACACAACATTAGATAGGACCTGAAGGCAGCACCGTGACCTCTGACTGGATCACACACACACACATCCACACACACACATGTCCTCTGTTTGTGTGTGTGTGTCCCCTCCAGGTCTGATCCGAGTCCACTTGGTTCCAGATCTGATCCTCCAGGTCCACCAGGCTTCACCAGGACGTTCAGAGCGTGTGCTGTGAATGTCGGATGTGTTTGTGCCCGAGGTAAACCGTTCGCCGTAGCGCGTTTACGATATATGGCAGTGATTATGTAACCATGCCGACGGGGTTTCCTCCTCACGCGTTCGTTCCTGTGGCATCCGGATCAGAGACCGTGAAGACAAACGAAGACGTCGGAGGAAACGAGGCTGCGGTAACCAATCCATCCCATAATATCCACACACCAGGCTGCTCTCAGGCCTCTGGGATGCATTAGGATGCCTTCAGGGGCTGTCGGAAACATCAGTCTTCACGCTTGTGTAGATGAAATTACCCGTGCGATGTGTTCAAGTGCTGAAATGAAAAGTGGGTCATTGTTTCTGTATTGCGTATCTATAAAGACAGATTTATCCATAAAAACAAATTTATCTGTAAAGACAGATTTATCCATAAAAACAAATTTATCTATAAAGACAAATTTATCCATAAAAACAAATGTATCTATTAACACAAATTTATAGATGAATTTATCTACAAAAACAAATTTATCTATAAACACAAATTTATCTGTAAAGAGGAACTTATAAAGACAAATTTATCTATGAAGACAAATTCATAAATATGGTCATTGTTGATTGTTTTTTCTATAAATGTGTAAAATCATCATCAGTAGAACGTTAATAAAACCATGGTTCATCGCTGACCATGAACCCCTCATTGTTGAAAAGGTCAAAGGTCATTTTCATCTCATCAATCAACATTTTAACCCAGTTCTTCAGCGGACAATACGACATGAGGGGCGTTCATGAGCAGTTTGGGAGTTTGGAACTTTGTTTTTATGTATATATATATATATATATATATATATATATATATATACACACACACACACACACACACACACACACACATATATATATATATATATATATATATATATGTATATATATATGTATATATATATATGTATATATATATATATATATGTCTGCCTGTTTTTATTATTCTTTTGTCCTATTTGTTCATTTTGTTAATATTTGTATTCATTTTATTGAATAATTTGGATTTTTTTTGTTGAATTTGATCTTTTTTTTAAATTTTTTGTTATGTTGTTTTTGGTTCATTTTGTTGATTATTTTTTTCATTATTTTTGTTGATTATTTTGGTCTTTTTTTCAGTCTATTGATTACTATGTTTTTGTTGATTATTTGTTCATTTTCTTGAATATTTTGGTTAGTTTTGTTGATTATTGTATTCATTTTGTTGATTATTTTGATTATTTTCATTGATTATTTTATTCATGTTATTGATTTTGGTTATTTTTACTAATTTTGTTGATTGTTTTATTATATATATATATATATATATATATATATATATATATATATATATATATATATATACATATATACACTGAACAAAAATATAAACGCACCACTTTTGTTTTTGCTCCCATTTTTCATGAGCTGAACTCAAAGATCTAAAACTTTTTCTGTGTACACACAAGGTTTATTTCTCTCAAATATTGTTCACAAATCTGTCTACATTTGTGTTAGTGAACACTTCTTCTTTGCTGAGATAATCCATCCACTTCACAGGTGTGGCATATCAAGATGCTGATTAGACAGCAGGATTTTTGCACAGGTGTGCCTTAGGCTGGCCACAATAAAAGGCCACTCCAAAATGTGCAGTTTTATCACACAGCACAATACCACAGATGTCACAAGTTTTGAGGGAATATGCAATTGGCATACTGACTTCAGGAATCTCCACCAGAGCTTTTGCCTGTGAACTGAATGTTCATTTCTCTACCATAAGCCATCTCCAAAGCTGTTTCAGAGAATTCATGAAGAAGACTGTGCGAAGAAAAGGGTGGTCACACCAAATACTGACTGGTTTTCTGACCCCCCTGGACCACCCAATACAGTAAAAGTGCACATTTTAGAGTGGCCTTTTATTGTGGCCAGCCTAAAGTCACACCTGTGCAATAATCCTGCTGTCTAATCAGCATCTTGATCTGCCACACCTGTGAAGTGGATGGATTATCTCAGCAAAGGACAAAGGGGAAGTGCTCACTAACACAGATTTAGACAAATTTATGAACAATATCTGAGAGAAATAGGCCTTTTGTGTTCGGAGAGAAAGTTTTAGATCTTTGAGTTCAGCTCATGAAAAATGGGAGCAAAAACAAAAGTGGTGTGTTTATATTTTTGTTCAGCGTGTGTGTATATATATATATATATATATATATATGTATGTATAATGAAAATGCTAGACGTCATGGATGCCTTTAATGTCAACGGTAAAAACGGTAAAACTCATGACTGTTGACTTGATGTGAAATGTCGTCTCTTATGGACTCGGTCTGAATCAGATTAATCGATTCATTGAAACTGGAACCTGAAGTCGGCGTTGATTGGCGTTCAGCTGCTCGTGACAATGGTGTCCAATGGCGGCGCTGCGTTCGTGGACGGGGGTTCCACACAGGGAGCTCCTTTCCAAATGTCAAGTGTTTATGAAAGAAATGTCAACTCGCTGAGGGACGAGGAACCCGAGGGCTCGTCAGCGCCGACGCCAAAGAAACCACAAAGAATCCTAAGGAAACAGGAAGAATAAGGCATCGACTTGAGCCTGGGCCGCCGCCGCCATGCGCTGCAAAAACGGCGGAGGAACCCACAGGAGGCGTGTGAAAAGCATCGACGGCAGAGACGGGGCTTTAGACGGCGCCTGAGGACCCAGGGTGGTATCGACCCGCCGTCTGATAATGTCACAGCCGGACGCCGGATGCCATGTTGGATTCAGGAGCGGAAACGCAGGAGCAGGCCGGCGGTTGTCAGGACGACGGCGTGTCCTCCTATCAGATCCACTCAACCTGATCAGAGACGCAGCCGTTCAATAATGTGTGTTTGGGAGATTCAGAGGATTTAATGAGAAGGAAATGGACTGGATGAACTGCAGACGGAGAACGGAAAAGTAGGACAGTACACGGAAATGTATCTGTAAACACATATGTATCTGTAAACACAAATATATAACCACATATGTATCTGTAAACACTAATGTATCTGTAAACACAAATATATAACCACATATGTATCTGTAAACACTAATGTATCTGTAAACACAAATATATAACCACATATGTATCTGTAAACACTAATGTATGTATCTATAAACACTATTGTATCTATAAACACAAATATATAACCACATATGTATCTGTAAACACTAATGTATCTGTAAACACAAATATATAACCACATATGTATCTGTGAACACTAATGTATCTGTAAACACAAATATATAACCACAAATGTATGTATAAACACTAATGTATGTATCTATAAACACAATTGTATCTATAAACACAAATATATAAACACAAATGTATCTATAAACACTAATGTATCTATAAACACAAATATATAAACACAAATGTATAAACACTGATGTATCTATAAACGCTAATGTATCTATAAACACAAATGTATCTGTAAACACAGATGTAACTATAAACACAAATATATCTATAAACTAATATAAAAACACAAATGTATCTATCAAGACAAATGTATAAACACAAATGTATCTATAAACACTAATATATAAACACAAAAGTATCTATAAACATTAATGTATCCATAAAGATATGCATCTATAAACACAAACATATAAACTCAAATGCATCTATTAAATGTATCCATAAACACAAAAGTATCTATAAACACAGATGTATCTATAAACAAAAATTTATAAACACAAATGTATCTATAAAGACAAGTTTATAAACACAAATTTATGAAGACAAATGTATCTATCAGTCCCTCCAGGATTTCGTGGGATTTTTTTTTGGATTATTGCGGCCTAAAATGCCTGATTTTGTGGCAGCTTTTCCAAAAAATTGCGGTGAAAGTTGTGATGATTTGAGACTTCTTTTATTAAAGTCACAGGAACATGGGCATTTGCAAATTACCTAGAACAGACTTTTTTGAGTTTTTAGCCTTAAAAAGCACCAGGAAGCAATGATTTTAAACAAAACAGGCTTTTTTTTCATTCATTCATGTATTTGTTTTGAGCAGAAGAAAAATGTAAACATTTTTAGTGTACAAGGAAGTAATATCAGAGCAAATACATTAATAAAGATGATCAAGACAAAATAACAATTACCATGTACACTAGTAATAACAAAATAAATTCAGTATGTACTGCTCAGAAAGGAGTGGGAAGAAGAAAACTGATTAAATCCCACCCCCATCTCACATTTATACAACACAACACATGAATTTGGCTCCTTAATGATATAGTAGTATATTCAGGATTAGGGTTAGATGGGTTACACACACACACACACACACACACACACACACATACACACACACACACGCACACACACGCGCACACACACACACACACACACAGAGGAAGGACAGCATGCCTCCACAGGTTCTTTCTTCTTCTCTTCTGTTGCCTTCTACAGTAGATCTGCTCTAACTTTGACCCTTTCAGCTCCTGCTGTTGTTCTGGATCCGACAGCCTCTGTCTTTGGGACTTGTCTCGTCTTTCCTCTTCCAGTTTCAGCCGTTCTTTTTGCATGTTTTGCGGTTGAAAAGTGTCCGTGGAGCGTCCAGTTTCATTTGTGTTCCACCACAATATTGCAGGCAAACTGACTTGCACGAACTTTGTCGGTACATATGAGTGTTTTGAATCGCACATGTCTTCATCTTCTCAATCGTCAACAAGGAAGTGAACGTGATGATGTACATGTCTCGTAGACAGGGGTGGGCGAAAGGGGGCTAAAGTGATTAGTTAAATTTGCGGAAAATTCATGGTGATTGGACAAAATTGCAGAATTCGCGGTGATTAGTTGAATTTGCGTTAATAGTTGCAATCGCAACATTGCGAATTCCTGGAGGGACTGATCTATAAACACAAATTTATAAACATAAATGGATCTATAAACACATTTATAAACACTAATGTATTCATAAACACTAATGTATCTATAAAACCAAATTTATCTATAAACACAAATGTATCTATAAACACAAATTTATAAAGACAAATGTATCTGTAAACACAAATGTGTCTATAAACAAATTTATAAACACAAATGGATCTATAAACATTAATGTATCTATAAAAACAAATGTATCTATAAGACTAATGTACCTATAAATACAAATTAATCTATAGACTAATTTCTGTATAAAGCCCATCAGACAGTAAATGGTCGTCTACACTGGGTTCGGTTGAGGATTTAGGTCATTTTTACTCACTAAATTGATTATTTTATTAATTTGGTCGACCTAACTGTAAAGACACATTTATAAATAGTCTGTAAATGGTCAATTAATCCTTAATTGATGGTTTTACATCATAGGTTTATGGATAAAATACACTATAATCACGTCATGTTTTATTTTTACCAGGATGATGTTTATTTATAGTGAAAATGTAAATGTGTGGGGGGTTTTTTTGGTAATTTTTTTTCCTAATGTTTCAACCCTCAAACTCTGTTTTTCCATTTTGACTCAGTTTTATGTGAATAAATCAGTGCCATCCTGTTTTAAAATGGACTCAAACTGACACGAAGATAGTTTTTTTTTTTTTTTTTTTTTTTTTTTTACTTTGGTTTGTTGTTTTTATTTTTTATTGCAGGAAATTCGAGGTTAAGTTTTTTTTTTTTTAATCCTTATTTTTCTTTCCACACATGCACATACGTGTTTTCTGTTGACACATCTTCATTTCATCACCTGATCTGTTGGTTTTATTGATTATTTTGAACTAGTTTTGTCGTTTTGAACAGAGGACAATGGTTTTATCTGATCAGACAGAACAGGACGACAGCGGAAGTCTGCCCCCTATGGACGGAAATACTATCTATCTATCTATCTATCTATCTATCTATCTATCTATCTATCTATCTGTCTGTCTGTCTGTCTGTCTGTCTGTCTGTCTGTCTGTCTGTCATTGGACTACTTGTTCTTTATTTTCTTGCCCATTGTGTTCATTTTTCATTGTTTTGCTGCTTATTTTTTGCTAATGTTTATTTATCTTTATCATTGATTTTTTTTTAGCAGTTTTTAATTATCTGTTTATCAAGCTGACATTTTTTTCCCATTATTTTGTCCATTTCCATCAATTTTGTTTATTACTTTGTTCTTTTAGTTGCTCATCTATGTTTATTTTTGTTGATTTTCTTGCCTGTTTTGTTTACTTTTTATTATCGTTTTTACATTTTATTCTATCTGTGTCTGATCCTTTACTTTGACTGTTATTAACCCCTCAAACAGATGCACATTCACAGATATTAAGAAAACACATGAGAATATTGAAGCAGACTTGAATCTTACTCATTATTACCAAAAACAGTTCAAACCTTCAGAGCCCCAGGGATTTTTTTCTGGATTTCTACATAAAAAAGTAATAATATTAAATTTTGAAAACTGAGAAAAGTGAGGATAAACTGAACAGTTTTCATTGTTTCAGCCTCGTCTTCGATATCGGTGACGTATGGATGGAAACAGAGGAAGAGGGCAGCCCGCATCATCAGCTGCTACGTTACCATGACGATGGCTCATAGGACGTCAAAGAGGAGCAAATGTCTTCAGGTTGTTCTCTGATGAGAAAAAAGAAAACAAAAACAAATCTGTGCTTCCAGCAGTGTAGATGTTTAATAAAACACACTGAAATAATGGTAATACTTCAGCACTGGAGCAGGTCAGTCCACTTTCCATTTATAATTATAAATGTAGTGATATCAGGACATTTATCACATGAAATACACTTTGGAAATAGACTGAACTTCACTTATTTAATCAAATAAACCTGAAGGTAAAAGGACAGGGACAGCATGACATGAAGACAAAGAGGAAAGTGGACCAAAACAAGACCAAAAATGAGATGAAAAGAAGACCAGAAATGAGACAAAACTGGGACTAAAAGACCAAAAATGAGACAAAAGACACAAATGAGACAAAACAGACGAAAATGAGATACAAAAAGACCGAAAAAGAGACAAAACTGACAAAAAGGAGATAAAACTGACAAAAATGAGACAAAAAGACCGAAAATGAGACAAAACACAAAAATGAGACAAAAGGTAAAAATGAGACAAAACACAAAAATGAGACAAAACAGACAAAAATTACATAAAAAGACCAAAAATGAGACAAAACAGACAAAAAGACCAAAAATAAGACAAAAATGAGACAGAAAGACCAAAAATGAGACAAAAGACAAAAATGAGATAAAACACAAAAAGAAGACCAAAAACGAGACAGAACTGACAAAAATGAGACAAAAAGACCAAAAATGAGACAAAAGACACAAATGAGACAAAACAGACAAAAATGAGATACAAAAATGAGACAAAAAGACCGAAAAAGAGACAAAACTGACAAAAAGGAGATAAAACTGACAAAAATGAGACAAAAAGACCGAAAATGAGACAAAACACAAAAATGAGACAAAAGGTAAAAATGAGACAAAACACAAAAATGAGACAAAACAGACAAAAATTACATAAAAAGACCAAAAATGAGACAAAACAGACAAAAAGACCAAAAATAAGACAAAAATGAGACAGAAAGACCAAAAATGAGACAAAAGACAAATGAAACAAAAATGAGATACAAAAATGAGACTAAAAGACCGAAAATGAGACAAAATGACCAAAAATGAGATGAAAGACAAAAATGACACAAAACAGACAAAAATGAGACAAAAAAAACCAAAAATGAGACAAGAGACAAAAATGAGATGAAATCGCTGCACAAAAATTTAAGTGAGACAAAAATGAAACAAAGAAAAAGCCAAAAACCAACAGTAAAGGAGAACATAAATGAGTCAAAATAGATTAAAAACAGACAAAATGAAGATAAAAACCAAAACAGACAAAAAGATGTAAAGAATATACAAAAATTAGATGTAAAATGAGACAACGATAAAACATAAAATGAAAAACAGAAAAAGAGGAAAAATGAGATGAACATCAGACAAAAGATGAACAGAACACAGAAAAATGAGATGAAACTGAGTCAGAATATGAGGCAAAATAAATAAGACGAAATAGCACCCAAAAAAATTTGATGAAAACTAAAATGAGACTAAGAATTAAACAAAAAGACAAAAACAGGTCAAAAAAAGCTCCTGTTTTTCAGGTTTTGTACATTTAATCCACTGTTTGAACACATCCTGTCTAAATACTTCAGATACACTCTTCAGATTGGGGATGTAAACAATTAATCGACTAATGATTAATTGTCGATAAGAATTGGCTCGATTAAATTATCAATTGTGGGTTAATTGCCCTTGTCCACCTGTCCACACCTGTCCACCTGTCCACACCTGTCCACACCTGTCCACACCTGTCCACCTGTCCACACCTGTCCACACCAGTCCACCTGTCCACACCTGTCCACACCTGTCCACACCAGTCCACCTGTCCACACCTGTCCACACCAGTCCACCTGTCCACACCTGTCCACACCTGTTCACACCTGTCCACACCTGTCCACACCTGTCCACCTGTCCACACCTGTCCACACCAGTCCACCTGTCCACACCTGTCCACACCTGTTCACACCTGTCCACACCTGTCCACACCTGTCCACACCAGTCCACCTGTCCACACCAGTCCACCTGTCCACACCTGTTCACACCTGTCCACACCTGTCCACACCTGTCCACACCAGTCCACCTGTCCACACCAGTCCACCTGTCCACACCTGTCCACACCTGTCCACACCAGTCCACCTGTCCACACCTGTCCACACCTGTCCACACCTGTCCACACCAGTCCACCTGTCCACACCTGTCCACACCTGTCCACACCAGTCCACCTGTCCACACCTGTCCACACCTGTTCACACCTGTCCACACCTGTCCACACCTGTCCACACCTGTCCACACCAGTCCACCTGTCCACACCTGTCCACACCTGTCCACACCTGTCCACACCAGTCCACCTGTCCACACCTGTCTGAAGGCTGTCGGTTTGTCTGCGCTGTGACACCACAGCTGGGATGGGCGGTCATTGAACTGGATCATGGCGTTGATGAGTTTGAATGTCTTTATGGACATGGTGGAGCCAAACACAGACCGACCGTCTGTGGGAGTGGTACACCTCTGAATAAATACACACACAAATGTGGGTCAGTATTGGATCGTTTTCCCTGGAGGTTGGTCTAGTCCACGGTCAGTGAGACACAAGTTAAAACATCCTCCTGATCTGGGACACAGGTATGTCCAGCATTATGTCCTGCGGTCACCCCGGTGGACATGGGAAAAGTGGCGGGCAAATTAAAGTTTGCGAAGCTTCAGGAGGTAGAGAAAAGATAAATGAGCAAAAAGTTTCATTTTCACTTCTGTGGGGGGGCACAGACTGCACTGCCCCATACCCCCATAGTATTAGACCAGGGGTCTCAAACTCAGATCCTCGAGGGCCGGTATCCTGCATGTTTTAGTTGTTTCCCTCTTCCAGCACACCTGACGGTCGTTATCAGGCTTCTGCAGAGCTTGATTGTAGGCTTATCATTTGAATCAGGTGTGTTGGAAGAGGGATACATCTAAAACATGCAGGATAGTGGCCCTCGAGGACCGGAGTTTGAGACCCCTGTATTAGAAGCAGGACGGAAAGGGACACATGCACACGCATGGTTACCAACCAACACGCACGCATCCCCTGGCGCATGTGCGGTCGAGTAACCCCCCCACCGGCAAAACACATGCGCGTGCCCCCCCCCCCCCCCACACACACACACACATTACACACCACCACATCAACAGATGAATTCCACAGGAAACACTGACTGTATCCAGTGGTTCAATAAATGAATCATTAAGGAATATGACATGGATTTATCGTGAAGTATAGAAACAGTATTTAGCTTTTATTCTTATAGACCCTGTTGAAAAAGAAATTCAGGTTCCCAGGAAAATCGCTGCTTATCAATTAATTGTTAATCGATCGATATGGTCAACCACCTAATGATTAGTGGATTAATCGATAATTTGCATCCCTACTTTAAATAAATATAAATGTGTCATAAATTAAATCTATTTCAGTCTGTGTTTGGCTGTAAATGATGCATTTACTGATTTGAGTCTGTTCAGTATGAATTAAAGGCGACTGTCAGTGGTTTGAACAGGTCGATGTCAGGATGGAACCCATCTCCTTAATGATGCTGCTTATATAATTCCCAGAATGCATTGGTGCGTGGGCCGTCTTCAGGTGGTTCTCAGAGTCTCTGTGGACCATGACTCACTGTTTTCACTGAGTTTCACAGACACATCGATCCTGGGTTTATTTCTCAGTCGGTGCTTTGGGATTCCTGTTGGATGTCAGCCTGTCGGAAGGTCCATGGAGGACCACACACACACACACACACACACACACATGACACCCCCCCTCCCCCAGCATTAACCACGTCCACCTCCACATCCTGAATATAGATGATCTACAGGTGTACACACACACACACACACAAACACACACAAAAAAACACACACAACACACACACAAAAAACCTACACACACAAACACACACATAAACACACACTAACACACACACATGTACAAACACACACACACAAAACACACACACAAAACACAACACACACAAAAAACCTACAAACACATACACATACAAAACACAAAAAACACACACAAACACACACAAAACACATACACATACAAAACACACAAACTCACAAACACATACACAAAAAACACACAGACAAACACAGACAGTCCACTTCCAATTTATAATATTAGATTAGACAGATGATGATGATGATGATGATGATGATTATTATTATGATTATTATTATTAATCTTTATTTATCCAGGAAAAAAATGACTCTGGTGTCCAGGTGAGTATATTAAACACACTTTAACCCTCTGGTGTCCAGGTGAGTATATTAAACACACTTTAACCCTCTGGTGTCCAGGTGAGTATATTAAACACACTTTAACCCTCTGGTGTCCAGGTGAGTATATTAAACACACTTTAACCCTCTGGTGTCCAGGTGAGTATATTAAACACACTTTACACTTCATGTTAGTAAAGATCATATTATTTTTCATAATTTGTTTTTGGTCTGAATTCAACAGTTGTTCATTTTTGTCTGATTGTTTAAATCCTGATCCATCCACTAAAACCATCCCATAATAAACAGTGTTAAATTCCTACACTAACACCCGTCTATCAAGTGAGTAAAAAATACACACTGACACATTTAACATTTGACCTAGCACCAAAAAGAAGAATAATATGAACTAATGTTGGTGATAATCACTGAAAGAGGACAGGAGGAAAAAATAAAAAAAATAACTTTACAATTCTTATGTAGAATATTTAAAAAAAAAAAAGAAAAAAAATTAAAAAATATGGTTTGATTCCATTACAAACATGTCATTTAGAGGGTTAAAATGTGACAGTTAATGAGTATTTGGTGTTTTTGTTTATGGCTCAAGTTGATGAAAAACAAAAAAATGTCAAAAAAAAGGTAGAAACAAACTGTATAAAAACATTCTGACTTTAGTGACTTTATCTGACTTTATTGATATCGTATGAATCTTCCTGACTGTGACCAGCAGGGGGCGCTCTGGTACCAGAACACACTTAAAAACACCAAAACCACCAACTAATCTGACAAAGTTATGAACTATTTAAGAGTTAAATCAGACTTAAATATGCATTAAGCAGACTTAAATTTGGTAAAACTAGTATAAAAGACAATAAAACTCAACTGAAAGATGTTAAGACAATAAAATCAGGTCAAAAAATTCTAAAAGATTGTAAAACTGAACTATTTAAGAGTTAAATCAGACTTAAATATGTGTTAAGCAGACTTAAAATAGGTAAAACTAGTATAAAAGACAGCAAAACTCAATGAAAAGATGTAAAAACAAACTAAAATCTTGTAAAATCAGTCTAAAAGATTGTAAAACCAAACAATTTGATGATTGAATGAGACGGAAAGATGGTTCAAACTGACTAAAATTTGGTAAAACTAGTTTAAAAGACGGTAAAACTAAACTAAAAGGTGGATAAAATGTCATCTATAAACAACATGTGACACTGATTTAATTAATGAACTGGATTCAACCACCGGTGTTTTCCCATAATTCCCTGAGACAACATGAACCGCCTTCAGCCAAGTCAGATCGTCAAGAAGGATTTTTTTTTTTATCTATATATCAACTTTTCAACTCGACTGAGGTTCAAAAAACTTTTTTCAGTCGTTTTTTTGTCCCAGTTGTGCCTTTTTCTGCTCAAGTATGTTCATGTGTGAACTGAATGGATGGAAAGGCTCATCTCACACACTTCCACCGTGGGCTTCATCCCTCCATCCTCCACCGTCTGTTTTTATCAGTGACGCTGAAGGAGGGTTTGTGTCGGAGCAGCAGACGAAGGTGCTGCCACACCTTCTACATCTGAGCTTCCACTGTCATGAATGTTTTACAGCTGCAGTTTCTGCCTCAGTGTTTGGCGGTTCAACTCTCAGCATACGTTTGTCTGTCAGGGGTTTGACTTTGTGTCAAACTCTGCAAAAAGAGCCAATGCTGACAAAGGAAGGGAAGTGGAGATGGATGAGAAAAACCACTTTTACAGCTGGGTTTAAAACATCAGAAAATCAAACTAAGAGATGGTTGAACTTTCTTTTTTTTCATATTTTAACTCTGTTAATGCCATGTTTGTAATGTAAGCAAAACTAATACAACAAAATTTTTTCTCCAATATTTTACGTAAAATTATATTTTTACATTTTTTTCTTCCTGGCATATGTCAATGATTAACACCAAGTAATGTAGGAATTTAACACTTTACACTGATGATTTTAGTGGATGGGTCATAATTTAAAAATTATAAATTAATTATTATTAAGAAAAATGAATAAATGATCAAACAATAACAATGAGAAGGAAAAAATGGACATTTACAGTCAGGTA